>NC_056744.1:671525145-671660145 GCF_019279795.1 Protopterus annectens
TTAGGTGCAGTGATATGGGAATAATTGATAGAAAACAAATAAGCAATTCACTGAACTACAACAGAATGATGTTCAAAAACAATGAAACCTATATTTCACTTATGAGTAAAAAGATACTTTTTTTTAGCTGCACGGGTTCAATATTTAAATAATATTTTAACATATAAAATGACTCTAGCATTTTTATGTAATGCATCAAAGCAGTACATTGTTCTTTTATTCCATTACTTTTTACTCCAAGAGGATTAAAGCTCATTAGTAGGCCATTTGTTCAAACTGCCACTTAATATGCTACACTTCACTGGGATAGAAATGTTAGAATGTGCCAGATCAGCAGCTCTGTTTCATTCAGACATAAATTAAGATTTGACACAGATTCTGGAGCAGAACTTTAAAACCAGCTGTGACCCTTCACCCAAATAAAGCAGACCACTGCTTGTTAAATGTAATGCAACATTTAACCCTGAAAGAACAGTGAAAGAACCAGGCTCCAATACTGTCCTGTTGGCTATTAGCTTTTAATTAAATTGTATGAAATCACTTATGCAAGCAGCAATAAAATCATAACGGTCGGATTGCAGATGGTCAAGATAAGCTGTGCCATAAAATACTGGTAGGAGATAACGTACAGTTCTTGTCCTTAGGCAATGAAATGTAACATCAATGACAATGCAGAAAAAAAGCAAGCTTGTATACGGAACAGTGAGAGATCTTCTACCATAATTAGCATAAGCAGGAACACAGCTGGGAAGCAGTATTGTAATGTGATATTTGTTTATGCAGGGGATCTCCCTGGCAATGAGCATTGCTTTCGTAATTCAGCCACCTTTCACTCTGTACTCAATTTATGCAATGCTATTTCTGTACTACAAGGGCACTCCAAGAAAATGTTGTGGCCTGCTGTGGTAAGCTCACAGTGATGCATAAACAATCCAGCAGCTTGCACAGGCATGATGGAGAAATAGCATCAACACATACTGACTTGTGTTGACAAGTCCAGTGAAATGTTACTGCAGCTGTACACTACCAGTTCTGCTCTGTAGTTACCACAAAGGGGTTACATCTTAGTATGTTGCCTTCTGTTACTCATGTGCAAACCTAATCAAATATATTTCAGGAACACCCAAAACTGACAGTGAGCAGGTTACTACAGTCAGGTTTGAGGAAATGCAAAACAATCAGGAGATATAAGAGGGGTGTTTTCAGCTTTGTTATCGAATGAATTCATCGTAAGAAAATTGTAATGGTCAAAGGTACCAAGTAAGATCTCATTGCACAGAATGAAAAAAACATCCTCAACTTTCCAATGGGGAAAAATGATGCAATGTCTTATTGTACAGTATCTGGCATCCACTAAAACAAAGTAACCAAGACAGGCACCTTCATAACAAGGGAGCTCACTCAAATAGGTCTGACTGGTTTACATGACTGTACAACAAGGGTAGGGAGAGTGATAGATGAGATCTGCTTAGTTTTCATAAGGGCCTTTCATTATTTTCTATGAGAATAGCTATAAATGATCTAAGCAGAACAGGAGGATGCCACAAAGTGGCAAACTAAAATAGAACCAGTTGCGTGAAAGAAGAGAAAACTGCTTGTAACTTGAGAATTTTCCTAATACCCTTATTACTTAAATGTCATGGAAACTGACAAAGTAGGACAAGATTCTCAACCTATAATTTAGGGATACAGCAAAGCTGCTCTCCACATGAGTTATTAGAAGAGTAAAGGAAACCTTGTTAAGCTGCATGAATAGTCTAGATGGTGGCATTGAAATTTACTTAGAAAATTTCACAATAATGCAGTTGTTGTGCAAGAACTAACAAGATAATTGGTGGACAAAACCTGCACTAATGATGACCGCAAACTGAGATGCTTGATACAACAACAGAAAAAGATTGCCAAAAGACTTGTTGTAGCAGAATCTCTGCAATACATCAGCCATTGATTTCTCTCTTGGCTTCATTTCATTAGAAAAATAAAAGAAACTAGTCCTCTGTTCATTTTTTCTGCTGGTCATCAGCTTCTTCCTTCACTGTTCAAGTGAACATAGTAGGGGCTGTTCTGTCTATTTCATGCTGTAATGGAGAACAATTCATCAGTTGCCTGGACAGGTTGTTGCAGAATGGGAAAATGTGTGTGATAATGGAAGTGGTCATGTGAAGGGGAAGGGATTGCATGCACAGAGATGAGTATTCCAGGCAGTTACTGGCTTGACACAGACTGAAAATAGGGTTGTACAGTTTTAAAGAGAGTGGCATAGTCTTGTTTGAAGCCCTCTGGCATATTATGTGAGTTTCCACTCATCTCACAAGTTTTTTATTGTCTCCCACATCATTTTTTGCATTTACTGAGCAGCAGGTTTCCACATTAACACAGCAGACTAAAATAACGAGTAAGAGGGTTACACAGGAAAACCAATTGGTTAAAAAACACAAAAAGAGAACTCTAGCAAAGATAGACTTTCCACTGTGTGATACCTTAAACCTCTTGCATCAGAGGCAACATGGGATATATGCAAATTACCCTTTAAGGATATCAGGTGTTTCAGCTAAATGGCAATTCTGAATGCCCATGGCTTTTTCTTTTACTTTTACTTTAAGTCTATTTATGGACAATTTCAGGCCAATAAAGCCAAACCCTCTAGCTGTGGACATACATGTTTCTGCCTTCTTATGGCATCATCAGCACAGCATAAGAGGAATGTTTGTTAGTTGGAATATTTTGTAGACACCCTAATGTTTATGGATATCAGTTAGTACGACAACCCTGTGTTACCAAAAGTCAAACATTCTTCTTATGTTATGCTGATGATGCCATAAGAAGGCAGAAACATGCATGTCCACAACTAGAGGGTTTGAATTTATTGGCCTGAAATTGCCTATAAATAGACTTAAAGTAAAAGAAAAAGTCATAGACATTTAGGAATTGCCATTTAGCTAAAATACCTGATATCCTTAAAGGGTAATTTGCATATATGACATTAACACGTCAGAACATCATTATCAAGAGTGCAGCTTTGCTATGTGGTTTGGGGTAGCTCAGGCCCAGGAATGTTTGGCGTGCTGGGGCAGAGATGCACCAATATAATTAAATGAATACCACCCTCATCATGATTCACATGATATAGTCCTTTCCCTGCACTCATGATGCTATCCAATCAATTTGATTCAGGAACTGAAGCTGCTGGCATATAATAATCATGCTGCAAGTGTTGCTTCTCTTTCTCACTATTCTATCTCATATAATTGCAAAAGAGTTACATACTGGCTATGTGCTTATGGCACTATATGGTGGGAATCTGCAAACAGTCAGTGTTTACCCCCCCCTACACACACACACACACACATATATACACACACCCACACACCCACACACCCACACACCCACACACACACACACACACACACACACACACACACACACACACACACACACACACACACACACACACACACACACACACACATACACACACACACACACACACACACACACACACACACACACACACACACACACACACTTCCTCTCTTTTGTGCATCTGCTTAGTAAGGGGCAGCATCATCCTGCATAAAGGATCATGTGGAACAACACATGTACGTGAAATTTGACAGGAAGCCTGCCCGCTTTGTCATCCGGTATAAAAACATTGCCAGTGTAGCTAGATTTTATCAATGTACCCATGTGTTTAGAGTTGGCTCTTTTCCTCTGCACAGTGGCAACCACAATTCAAGACAGAAACTGTTTGTTCTGGGATCTGAGTAAGTACCTGAACTTTTTTCATGGCTGTAGAGTTGTCATATGTCCCAGTACTATGGCAGGAAGTAACGACTATTAATATTATGATTCAGAGGATCATAAGTAACACAGTGGCTAGACTAGCAAATCTATCCTTGATGAGTTTTTTCCCTTTTACATCTATGTTTGAGCCCAATGTCTCTCTCTCTCTCTCTCTGTTTGTCTGTCTCTTTCCCTCTGTCTATTGGTCTTGCTCTCTTTTTCTTGTGCATAAAATCCTTTACATTGATATCATAGGGCCCATATTTTGAGAAGTGCATGAATTTCATTGTGGGAGAAAATGTTAAATGGACAGTACTTTAACAAAGGCTCCTGATTCTGTCAAGGTACAAGATGCAGTCAGTAAAATACAATCTAATTAAAAGTTCAGCTGCATAGTGGCATTTTTAAGAACATGTAAATGGTGTGCTACTATTTCATTAACACACTGAGTGATTAATGTACAACACAATGGTACAGACGTAATGTCGATACAAACCTGAATGCAGTACTGAATGTGTATTGAAGTACTTCTGAATCTTAAGACATTTTGCGGAATTTAATTTGTTGCAAGCCTGGTTCAAAAGGCTTATGTTCCATGGACACTGAAATGCACTTTAATCAGCAGAGTGCTTGTCAAAATAGTAATAAAGAAGATATCAGCATTATAATACAGTAAATTATCTATTAACAGTAAAAAATAAACTAAACGGTTAATCCAAACTGCATGGGAAGTAAACAATTTATGCAAATCCTAAATTAGTGATATGTAATATTTTCCTGTTTATCATAAGAGATGGCTTCAGCCACATGTAATCAGAGTAGCACTGAATATTCATAACGTGCCCATGAACATTTCCAGCTCGTTGTTAGAATTTATACTGCAGACACATCATATTTGATAGCTGATAATATAGGCTGCCTATTTAGGTACGTGATAGATAAACTGAGAAATCGTATTTGAGCAACAACATATTATATTTGCCCATCCCTCTTACGTGTTTCCTTATGCATGTTTGATGTACTGTTGAGTTTGGTTATTACATCTGATGTTTCTTCATAAAGAATGCTTCTCAAATATGTGCTGCACTTGCACTAAAATGCTACCTGATGTGTCCCCAGAACTGGTCTGCTTAATTATTCATTGAAGAAGGATGAGCCCTTAGCATTTCAGCCTGAGTGAACTCTGAACCCTGGCATGACTTTGGTGACCTGTAGAACCCGGCAAAAGCTGCATGAACCTGACACCTGTGATCACCAGGCAGGAATGTACACTGGATATTAGAACATTTGACAACTGATATACTTCTAACAGTTCTCTGCAATCTTAAGAGGCTGACACCTGTGATCAGCGGGCAGGAATGAACACTGGAGATTACGACAATTGGCAATTGATATTCTACTTCTAACAGTTCTCTGCAATCTTAAGAGGTTTTACAACACTTCTGCAAGGGCAGAAGACATTAAACAACAGCATGATGAATAAAACAACTAACTACAGGAAATGCATTTGTCTGTTGTGTATTAAATGGAAAAGATGTACAAAGGGAACTCAGGCTGATGAAATATTTATGTAATGTCTATTTGTTTTACAGGCAGGCTAACCAAGGGAATAACAGACAGGAAGGTTGTCAAGGCAAGAGACCTCCAGCTAATTAAACATATTAATAATGAGTTTAGGCTCATTAGTAATACTAATATTACTACTACTACTAATAATAATAATAATAATATTAATAATAATACCAATAACAACAATGACAACAATAAAACCATGCTGGATTTCCAGGCAGCTTAAGACTTTTTAAGAGAATATATGACCAATTAACATTTCTAGATTAAGCAAATCAGAACGGTAATAAAGGACTTAAAAAAAGGCTTAAGCAGAAATAGCATAAAGTGTACTTGTTAACAAATTTATAGAGGAAGGGGTTGCCCATAGTAATGAACGTTAGAGAAGCTTAGAAAAAGTGAAGGATAACCTTGAAGAATATTATTAGTGATTCCAAGTATCCTCTCGTTGTCATAGTGCTCCTGGTTCTGAAAACTAGTAGATCAGAGGAGCAAATTCTTTATTACATATATATGACCCTACATTTCTTAGCATAGCACATCAAACACTGCAAGTTCTAAGATTTGCCTTAGTAGAAAAACATCCAATTAAGTATATTAGTGATTCTGAAATCCATTTAATAATGTGAGTGGTTAAATGCATTGCCTGTCACAAGAAGATCCTGTCAGAGCCACAACATAGGTAAAGCCTTTTGTTATATATTTTTTGCAGCATGCCCTAGTTTGTATTATCATATCAGATTTTATTCCTCTGAGCCCAGGTACTGTATCAATAACTGTCATTGCAAGCAAATTTGCCAGGACTTGAAACTACATGTATTTCCTTTTTGCAGAACAGGACTTGTGCCCCTAGACTAGAGTGTTTGGATTTCACAATTTATCATCAATGCAGACAGTTACTTAATAACACATATGATCAAATATCACATAGTGCTTAGGAGAACAAAACAATGAGGCCAAATATATACATTTGAATGTCTTGCTGTTTAAAAAACAAGCTCTTCGATTGCTACCACCAAACAGGACTTGACTAGTAGTAGTATATGTTACAGAAAAGTCCAGGGGAAATAGTGCCTAGTGACCAAAGCTCAGCTCTCCTGTCTCAGAAATGGGTGACATAATATCTGCCATGGTATCTACCTTCTGGAAGATAATAAACATCTAATATTTTAATGCTATGCAGTATTCAGATGTATGAGAAGACACTTAGTGTCTCATGCAGAGCAGTGCAATACAGTACAATCCATCAGTAATAATGCATGTTCAAATACACAGCTAGAGTTAGCACTATACCTGTACTGTAATCTCAGTATCATTAGTTTGTCTATTTCATCATTCACATCCACACAAAATCTCCCAGATACAAGTAAATATATGGTTTTGTACCCTGTAAATGATGATTCCTTCTGATAAACTGTATTCTTGGACCAGCATCTATAAAAATGAGATGATTAGGAGGAACAAATGGAGCAGATAAGAGCAGGAAGCCCTGGTGGTCAATTGTGGGGCAGAAAAAGAGCTCCTCTAGAGGTGATCAAGTTGAAATTCCTCAAGCATCAATTGCCCAAAGAAAAAAACACAGAAGAACATAACCTTGATCACTATTTTCCATAGAAAATCATTGCCTATGCAATTTCTAACTGTTCACCAGCAATGATTCACTTCCTTTGGAAGATTTTTCTATTATTCAAATCGGTGCAACATTGGAGTTGGCATATATAAGGTTGAAGGGAGTGGGGGGGGTCTTTCCCCTACAAAAAACACTTACATTTTATTTGTTTTCCATTCTTTGTTGCAAGCATTACTTTCCCCATTTCCAGTCCTCTGGATTGTAGAAATCAGCATTTCAAACTAGACCCCAGAGAAAAGCAGAAAGATTCTACCAGTCTTCAAACTTATGGACATAGCCCTACAAAATCTCAGCTGACATTAACAGTAATTTCTTTGTGTCATTGTTAGATAAATAAGCCTTTTTATTGTTATTTGAAATCATTATCAGACACCATTCTTGCATTTTTTCTGATTACTGGGTAGATTCCCAGAAGATGGCAACTCCTAGGTATTATGATATCCAAATCTGAGTGCCATAGAACAACTTTGTATAATCAGCTTAGAGATCAGTCTTTGCACAAATTGATACATATAAAATAAGAGAGAAGACTGTAAAGCACAAAATAGATGGGGTGCCATTCAGTGATATTTATTTGCATGGTGCTGGAACAACCATTTCTTAATCTCAACTGGCAGATATGCTATAACACATAGTTTAGTTCCTAAGTACAGGATTATGATTGGGTGTTCCATCATAACCAGCTATTATGTATTTGAGACATGGACACAAGAAATTCACCTCAAGAGTGAAGCTCAAGAGGTAAATCTTGGCATCCGTGTCATAAACATATAATAAAAGGTTATTGACTGATGGCTTGAAAATAATGTTTGTAGTGCATGGAGCTTTATCTGCTCCATGTACTACCAGATACAGAAAAAAAGATAAAAAAAAGTAGGAGTATGAAGTGTTTTGTAAAGTTGTTAATGTTGGCAGGCAGACAGATATCAGGCAGAAAAGTAGTCTGCCTTGGTATAACTAATGGCTTTAAAAATTGTTAGATACTTCATTCCAACACATTTTCTAAGTGTGGCAGAGTGAAGTTCTAACAGGACTTAAAAGTTGTTTTTGCCTTCTGCTGTTATTTTTTGCCAGCTGGTACCAGACCTGATCTTAACACTTATGTGTGCTTAACAAGCTTTTATTAAACACTACTAAGCACTGATAAGATGACTATCACTCTAGGGCTTTGCTCAACATGTTTATCTTTTACCCAAGTTTGAAGTATAATTATAGCATTCCATGCCAACATAGAAGATTATGATTGGGTCTCTCATCATAACAAGCTTGTTACATTTTAAAGACATGGTTGCAAAGAAATGTACCTTGAGATCAAATCTCAAGAGATTAATCTTGGCATCCATGTGAAGAACACATAATAAAACATTATGACAGGAAGCCCAATCATAATTCATTATAGTGCATGGAGCTTTGTTTGCTCCGTGTACTACAAGTTGCAAAAAATATATATATATGACTGTGATCTGTTTTAATGACCTGAAAGCTAGTAAATCAGTTGCACTGCCAAACAACATAGCATGCTTCTCAACTTTGCTTTAGAATACTGAGAACATCCAAAAATAATGGTGAGGCAAAGAATCAAAATAAAGTACTATTCTGAAGTATTGCTCAAATCCATTAAAATATATAACAGGTTTTGCACCAACATGAATTTTCTAAACAATAAGAAGTATAAAATTCTAATGTCTGACATTATTGACTGATTGTATTCCTCAGTGATTTAACCAGAAAATCAAAGCTTTCATAAGGGACATGGAAAACATAAGGCAAAATCAGGGACAGCTGAGAATTACAGTATCAGAAACAAAGTACTTCTCCATAGAGCTGATGGCTTTAAAATCTGTTGCTCATAGACACTTCATTCTGTCACACTGTTTGCAGGGATGGCACAGTAAATTTTTAGTAGCTTTTAAAAGCTGTTTTGCCTTCTGCCACTGATCTTAGCCGGCAAGCACTGCCACATATTAGTCCCTAGAATGAGACCCAGTCTTAAACACACTTAGGTGTGTAAAAATCAGGTCCAGAACTAGTGAAGTGCTGAGCTAGTTTATCTTTTCATTATTTTAAAGTGTAGCAACTATGCTCCATGCACTACATAGAATTTACCATTATTGTCATTTGAACAGAGTGAGACAATTACATTTCTGCACAGAACACAGCCATGCTTTTTAAGCCTTTGTTAACATCTTACTATTTAAAAGTCAATAAGATTTCCTTTGTCATGTAACTAGTGGTAGTCCATGCTCTAAAGTGCTAGATCAGCCAGCATTGTGAATGAAATATGCTTGTACCCATGCAGAGTTATAGCAAGTCTTGTATAAGTTTGCAGTCAAGGATGCATACAGTGACAGTTGGAGACAATGTCTGTAATACTTGTCTGGGCCCTTGTGCAAGTATATGGAACTCTAGCTGTCTGTAATATCAGAGACCAAAGGCTGATATGAACCTTTTTAAGCATAATGTTTACTCTTTTGTAAGAGAAAAGAAAACACATTTCTCATCAACATTTTAGGTCTGCTTTCGAACCATTTTTAAGTATCTTCAAGAATTAAACACTAATAGACCACCTTTATAATTTTTGCTATTAGTTCAAAACTATGCATATAATTTGTAATGTAAGTGTTCGCTTTGTGTCATAGAAGGATGAAGCCCCCACTATGACCCAGACAGACTGTGTTTAGGAAGTGGATAAGACACTGGAGGAACTGTCTGACAGATGAAGAATGAGTAGCCACTGCTATTTGTCTGTTGGGGGGTGGTGCTTCTGATTTGCTGTGCTTGTCACTAGCAAGGGGAGGGTTGAGGCTGTTGCAAAGCAGCAAGACCAATGACTTGGTCTTAGTGTTACCAAGCCATTTACGGTAGCCTTCACTTAGTGTCTAGGTATCGGCATACACACAGGTGGAGGGCATTGTATGCCCTTGCAGGAGTGCTAACATCAGGCACTGGTGATTGGAACTTTTGTATAGTAAAAATAACCTTACGTCACCAGATTATTACAGGTGGGTAGTTCCTAGCCTGGAATAATTAGTATGCATTCTTAAACATGGGTGTCTCAGGCTGGAGGGATGAAGTATGACCTTAGTGCCATGGAATGGATCCACATTGAACAATGCATGACTGTTAATTGGTGAGAAAAAGCACAGTTTTTGGATGCATGGATAATGGCTGTTTAGGCATTCTCACCACTAATCTCCATCTGTTTATAAGACTGAGACATTACAAATAAGACTTTCTCTACAACATGGTGTAGTATGGACTGAGTGCCAAATGAGTCAGAGTAAGAAAAAATGGTACAACCTAGATTATGGCTTGATGATTGGCAGGAATCAGACCCAAAATAAAGAAGAAAAAGTGTTTTAATGTAATTCAAATGCATTTTCTCTGCAGATCAACAGTGGCATTTCCTGAACAAACATATGCAGGTGATAAATTTGACACTGAAATGAAACTTTCCATGACAGTTAAGCATTTAAATTGTAATAAAGTTTCAAATATTAAAACTTCTACAATAAGTAGTAAATATACTCTGTCAGCTATGACTGCATTTTCTTTACCGGGATAGATATCTGGCTACAGATTAATAAACAGCAGTTCTGTTAGAATTATTTGCAAGTACAAAATGTTGTTATTATCTAAATAGGAAGCATTTTTGTAAGTTTAGAGATATATTCACTTTATCCTATTCTTACTAGATGTAATCATTACATTTTCAATGACAGGTGTACATAGACTTTTTGGAATAACAGGAGGTGTTTATGTGAGCCTGAGTTGATTTAACACTACATAATTTTCCACTTAAAAGTTGTGCAGTATTTTACCAATCACAATATTTGTTAATTTTATTTCTTTTTTTATTGTGTATAACTTTTTATATTGTAATCGTCCCTTACTAGGGACTGGTCATATGCAGAAACTTTAGTTTTAAAATTAGTCTTTAACAATATTTACAGGAGACTGCCTCTAATGCTGTACAAAGTTCCTTGGTAGTCTCTGAGACAGAGTTTTATGACTTTTTAGGATATTCCTTAATTTAATTTATAGATTTTGTATGGATGTCCCAGATTTATAGATATACTTTTCAATAAATCCATTGAATTTTGGTCCTAAATGTCCTTCCTGTGCTTAAATCCCATATATCTGGCAAAATCACATCGGCCAATGAATGGCAGTTCATTGCCATGTCTCACTATATCAGGTAAACTGTGAAAACAGTTTATCAATGATGGGGATAATAAGACTTTCAGATATAGAAGGAAGTAACTGTGTAACTAGATATCTGCTGTAGTCATCAATCAATCAGTCCTTTACCTATGGACACAAACAAAAGAAATATATACTAAGTTCTGCCCATTTCTGTCCTGGTTGTATGGATACTGCTGTTAAACTCAGAACATTTGTTTGGCATGTCATGCAGCTTTAAGGCATAGTCTCCATATACCTATCAATGTCTCCCATTCCTGAGTCTAATATGTGAGTGGAACCAATGAGAAATTTTCAACTAATCTAGTTTATCTCAAATTTAATTTGTTCACCGCCTGTGGAAATAGAACATTTATGTTGGCAATTAACACACTTTAAGGATGGATACATTTTGGAAGTTATCACTGATTTTATCTTATGAATTTGGTTGACAGAACTCCTTCACTGCTGAAGTACTGGATCTTTGTTTCAGTCTGTATTTCTCTTACTGTGGAGTTTTTGAAACAGCATTTAACTCACTGAAATAATCATATTATTTTGGATTCTCTACATGTCACTTGCTCACAGCTGACTAAGTATCTTGAAATGAAATCTGCTGTATTTCCTATGTTTAAATCCCATATATCTGGCAAAAATCACACCACCGAATGAATGGTGGCTCATTGCCATGTCATGCTATATCAGGTCTGCTAAACTGTGAAAACAGTTTGTCAATGATGGGGATAATAAGACTTTCAAATACAGAAGGAAGTAACTATATAACTAGACATCTACTGTAGTCATCAGTCAGTTATTTCCATATGGAGAAAAAACAAAAGAAGCATATTCTAAGTCTGGCCCATTATTGTCCTGGTTGTATGGATGCTGCTGTTAAACTCAGAACATTTGTTTGGCATATCATGCAGATGAAGGCATAGTCTCCATATACCTATCAATGTCTCCCATTCCTGAGTCTAATATGTGAACTGAAGCAATGACAAATGTCTGACTAATCTAGTTTCTCTCAAATTTAATTTGTTCATCAGTGGAAACAGAACATTTATGCTGGCAATTAACACACTTTAAGGATGCATGCATTTTTGGAAGTTTTTACTGAGTTTATCTCATGAATTTGGTTGACAGAACTACTTCACTGTTGAAGTATTGGATCTTTGTTTCGGTCTGTATTTCTGTTACTGTGGAAGTTTTGAAACATCATTTAACTCACCAAAATAAACATATTATTTTGGATTCTCTACGTGTCACTTGCACACAGCTGACCGATTATCTTGAAATTAAATGTACTGTCTTTTCCTACCTCTTTTTACAGTGCCACAATGTCATGTGGTTGTAGTCTTAGGCACTATCATTCTGTTTTTAGAGGTAGTTTAGATCAGGAATTATTATATATGATTTCTACTATTTTCTGTGGACTTTGGTGCAAAGTAATAGCAATAGTGGTAGCTCAGATGGATCCAAAGGCACTTATCAAAAAGTAGAGATGCTTTGTTAACATTTACATTCATTTTATATCATATCAAAAGCTTTACATCAGTTATTTACACACTATTTTTTGTACATTCATTATTAAATTTATATAGACATTTTTAGCACGAAAGAATTTAACTAGACAGTTTTATTTCATTATTTTTCTTTTATATTTACCCTCTATATACCTCACCAGTTCTTCAACAGCCATCTTCTTATTTCAGCTAGCACATCTTCTTCCATTTTCTTGTTATATAACAAATTCATCTTTTTTCCACACTGGCCATATTCCCACAATCAGTACTTTATCCCATTTATCAATATCACATTTCTTTACTTTATCATACTTTCCACATGATATAATATTCATAATTAAACATTTAAACCCTTCCCATCTATATTCATTTTTAAACATTCCCAAAATTCTTTTTGGAAAAAATTATTCTTTTTGCAATACAAAAAAAAAAAATGTGTTATTGTTTCTTCCTCATCACAGTCAACATGTGTCATTCCTCTGTCACCTTGTATTTTATATTCCTTTTCAGTAATAACTTATTTAAAAAAATCTCCCAAAACTCCTGTTTCATAAAAATTTTAAATCCTTTTTCTTCCGTCTTTTATTGACTTTTTCATTTTTTTAATTCCTTCCATGTACACAACAATATTTTTTTCTAAAATCATATTATACCATTCTTTTCTTTTCTTTACCTATCAATCTCATTTACTTTTATCTTCCATAATTTCATTTTATAGTATTCGTTTTCTTCCACCCTGTCCCATTTTTCATTTCCTCATTTTTTTCTTCCCATACGTTTTTATATTTTTCATATTGCAGCTTACCTATCAATTGTTTTTATCTTTATTTTACCATTCTCATTACCCAAAAGTTATTTATTTATTTATTTATTTATTTATTTATTTATCCAACTAGGACAAAAACTATTTTCAGCAGCGGCCTGGGGAGAAACGCGCCAAAATAAATGCAACATTGCTAAATGCACCACTGGATTTCTTAAATTCAAACCACCTTCCATTTTTATTATAACGTATACCCTTCCTCTTCTAATTCTTGAACCCTAAATTAAGTTAAAATCTCTAATACATTTTTCCCATTTGAGTGGGAAGCATATGTATCCCCTGCAAATATGCTATTTTCCTAATACATAAGTATTAACATGTCTTTTTCTGAAATGATAAATAAAAACTTTTCACCCAAATTAACATTTTTTATTTGTTCCAGTATCTCTCCCCATTGTCTTATTACAATTTTATTCTCAAGAAATGCCACTCTCAAAATCTTTACTTTCTTTCATGAGAAATATATTCCATATATTTTTTATCTCACCAAATCCTTTACACTTCATTTTGTTTAATTGCAGACCAGCTTTTTTGAACAGCTTTTATATCCTTATTGTAACCTCACTTTTCTATTTCTTGTTTTTTACTACAACTAAAGCATCTGCATGTGTCACATGTATTGGTAATATAACATTTCTTTCTATTTCACATCTTGCCTCCCTCATTTCATACAAGCATGTCTATACTAAACATTAATTACTAAAACAAATAAGCACATACTCATTGGGCATCCCTGTTTCACTCCTCAATTAATACTTATTTTTCCCATCCATCCATTTGTCCTGAAAACAATGAATTTGCATAACATATATTTTTACTACATTAATATTGCTCTTGAATGCTATATGCTTCTAAAATCTGCCACGTTGTTTATGGCTCACTTTATCAAATGCTTTAGCTATGTCACATGCTATCAGTCTTACTTCTTTTTTTTTTTCTTTCCGTATCATCACTGCTGCATCTTTTATTATAATTAACATTTCTTTTATCTCTCTTCCTTTTATACCCCAAATCTATTATCCTATTTCATCCTATACTTTCCCAACCTTTTTGTTATGGGCCTTCATTTTTATATCTTTTCTTTCATCCTTTTTCCATATACATTTTATCACTCCACATTTTTCTTCTTCCTTTATACCTTTTTCTTCAATTTATTTAATATTTTAAAAAAACTTTAACCTATGTTCATAGTCAGTTATGCAAATGCACGTAGGCTATCCTAGATGTTTGTGAATGAGCACATCTGAGCTGTGATACATAGAGGCTATTTACACCAATGTACAATGACCTTGAATGTGCTTAAGCAAGTGTGCAAATAATGAGATGTAAATGAGGAATGATGTAAATCTTCATATTCTAATAAAGTATGTTTTTCAAAATTTGCAGTTCATAATCAGATTTTCCCATTTTTCTATTTGCATATGTGTCATGTAAAGAGAAGTCTCACCAAATCTGTCAGAGTTACACTTCTCAAAAATGCTGTCACATGCTGTGAGCTTGGTTATTTCTATGTCTTGTTATTTCTAGCTGCTTGTCTTGGCTGGGCCAAAGCCACTTGCGACCACTCACCTGCAAATAAAGCAAATATAATAAGCAAAGGATTAATCATTATAAGTCTAATAATCAGGAAAACCTTGATAGATTTAGACCCCATAATGGCACTAGAAGAATGTGTGGACCTTCTATTCCTGTGGACATGAAAGTATGTAGAGCCCGCAATATATTTGCTATGGGGACCTTACAGATACAGACTGGGGACACAGTGGGGATCTTACAGGCTTCTGACTTCAGGACACTGCAGCAGTTCCTGGATGTAGTCTTTGCACATGTGGATCAGTACATCTATTTCCCAGTGTCACCTCAGGACCAAGCCAGGAGTATGTGTACCTTTTATGGGCTGGCACTTTTCCCTGAGGTACTTAGTGCAATCATTGCACCCATATTGCAATTAAGGTCCCTCCAGGACCACATGGGAAGCAGTAATGCAGTAGTAAGAGCTGTCATTCCATCAATTGTCAGGTAGTGTGTGATGCATGCAGGAGCATCACCAGTGTGTCTACCCAGCATGTTGGCAGTGCACATCATTCCCATATCTGGCACACTAGCTCATTCTACTACTTCTTCCTGCATGGTAGGATGCCCAATGGTCATCTTGTTGGTAAGTAGACATTTTTTATATATTGTATTTAAGTATTTATTGTCACCTCACAGCAAGACGTTGTCCCGTTCGATTCTCAGCTAGAGCGTCTTCTGTGTGGAGGCATATGTGAATGGGCATGCCTTCGTTGAAGGTTGTGCATCAGGGCTGGTAACTCGGCATGTAAAAATCCACTACTAAACATTAGCGGACCGGAGTTCTGCTGTGGCGACCCCTAACCGGGATAAGCCGAAAGACACAACATTCACATTAAAATGTATTGCTGAATAGTAATGTTGTTGGTTGTTTTTCTGTTTTTGTCTCCCCATTTTTCCTTTTTTTTCAGGTGATACTGGATATCCACTGGAGTCATGGCTCATGGCTCCAGTGCGAAATCCAAGCGGAACTGCAGAGGAGACATATAACACATCCCTGTCACAGACCCAAATTGTACTTGGCCTCCTGAAGAGCTGTTTCAGGTGCCTGGATAAGTTTGGGGTTGCCATTCAGTATAACCCAGCTACTGCATGCAGGATGTTTACTACATTTTGTATTCTGCATAACCTGATCATGCACCAGTCTGGCAGTAAAGTGACCTATACTCTTCACTGCAGCTTCCATTTCCAGTCCTACTGTGAGTAATAATGACCAGCTGGCAGCAGTAGTAAGGGACCCCATGTATGGGCTCATGTACAGCATGTGGCTGCACAGATAAAGAGGTGGCATCTAGTCCAGAACTATGGACCATGTCATTCAGGTTAGTGTTTCCTTTACATTAAAAGACACAGAGTATAATTATCTGTTAGAATAATACTCATATTGTTGCCATGTCTGAGTGCTCACTGAATCCTATTCAGTGATGTTGAAAGGCATCAAACAGAAAACAATACAGATTTGTATCTACTGACATTAATAACTTCTGCTTTAATGATTACTTAATTATACAAAAGTAAGAAATATTGACAACAGTGACATACTTTGTTAATGCATTGCAAATGTATATAATGCTTTCTTTATATACACCATTTATTTTAAGGTCATTCTGTTATACTGCACATCAGATTCATTTTTTTGCTGTCATACACAATAAATTCTGACTTCAGAAACTGTCAACATTTGTGCAGTGGGGAGGGTGTAGTGGCAGCAGTATAAGTTTACATGGCAGGATACTCATTTTAGTGTGTCATTTGTTTATGATATATTTCTCCCGAAAATGTTTTTTCATTATTATTTTGATGTTTTAGGTACCTGCCACCTGTAGGAATGGTAATTCATGTAGCATTGCTTTTTGTCTAGTGTCCATTGATGGTGTACATACTAATTTTACAGAGATGAAATGCATACATTTACAAAATCACCCCTTCTCAACTCCCAGTCCAACTAAACAAACAGCTGTGTCACTGAATTTGATTCACCATAGTTCAAGATTAAGTGACTCATACACATCTCCTATTGATAGGCTAGGGGATGGTGCAACTGATTTGGAGGAGGGGCTACCATGATAACTGTAAGGTGAGTTAGTCCAATGTAATGACCTTCTTGATGCAGGTGATCAATTTACCATGATTTTGACCTTGAATGTGAGGTTCCACTATGTGTAAATGAACATTGACATGACATGTGTGAACTGTGTTGTGATTATTCACTTTGACTTCTGACATTAGTCTTGAAAAACTATGGTAGTGTCATATGATCTCCTTCCATGTGTCCTGAAAGTACCCCATTCCCTGACCCTTGCAAGACTAACTCCAGCTTGACTCTGTTATGCCCTAACTAGTGTACGAATGGAGGTAGCCACTGATATTTGGTGCACCATCATACCACACATCAGTGTGACCATGGCATTATCCCTGCTCTCTGCCATTTGAAAGCAGCGTTGGAAATCATCACACATACCCTAGCATACCTTATGTCCAGATGACTATCTGTAGCAGTGATGTGAGCCTAAATAATGTCACGACACATTTCCTGTTAGACAGCCAATGCTTTACATGTTTCTGAAGATAGCTGCAAAAATATTTCTGTGAGTGGCTCCCCTTTGTAAAGATGTCTCTGTGGACAGTGCTGTCTCCTGCCATCATCCTCAAAGTGTTCTTCTGGGTTTGAAGATACTATTGTAGAGGTGCAGGGGTGTTTCTCAGATACAACCATGAATGACATGTCAAGTTGTGCTTGAGTTTGTGTTTAACTGTCACACTTTCTGCATAGTGACTAACATGTTGTGGGGTGAGAGAACCTGCCATTCAACTTGGGGACTGCCTGCCACTTCCCTCATACTACCTAATAAATACAACTATGCTATCATTAACATCAGCAGCAGCAGTAGGTGCAGCAATGCCCATTCTGCTGCTGACATCATCCAAATTTATTGGTATAGTTGAGCTGTTTGTTTCTGATGTTGATTCTGTAAAAATTATTAGAAAACAATAATAATAATAATCATAATACAACAGTATGCAGTAAAGCATGCTATAAGAGGGTGAATGGTACACTTACCATGCACACTGCCTTCAGTTTCATTCTTTGCTGATGTACAAGGCTCACCTAATAATAATTAATTGTAACATGTTTAATTACATCATTTCTTGTCAGCATTAAATTCTCTCTATATATACATGTGCTAAGGATTTTAAAACAACCTTCGGGAGCAGATGAGTGTTGCTGCTGCTGACTTGGGTAAGATGGAGCAGTGTCCACACCACCTCTGATTATTCCTGTTGCACTATTTTCTGTATCATAATTATCCCCATGGATTGACAGAAAGTATTCATCATCTGGCATTAACTGAATAAGATTTGGAGGTCCCCCATAGGGGTACAGGAAATTGCATTCTACCTGGCTTTTCTTATAGCATGTGCTACCATATAATTTCCCTTTTCTTGCACTATGCCAGAGCTTGGTTTCTACCTCCAACTGCAATGATTTCAACAACTACTTGACTCTAAGCCTTATTCCTGTTGGATTGTCTGGAATTCTTTACCAAAAAGAAGTTTCCTATATGTCCTAAGTTCTGCCACGAGGACATGATTTTCTGTGCTTTGATCCCTTATTTTCCATTTTTATTGAATTACTTAACTGTAACTGCTGTTTCATAGTGAGCTTTATTTTCTGTTTGTGCATGCTCTATCTGTGCTTTTCTGTGCATTTCATGTGAGGTTTCTGTGTTCTAGTCAGGTAGCATAGTCTGGATAAAGGCCTGCTGTTATCCAAACCTGGTTGTTTTGCTTGTTGAGTTTCCTGTGTTTCTGGCGGCCATCTTCTGCTGATAGTGTCTTGTCTTCACTGTTAGTGACAGTAACAGGGTTGCCAGACCTCCTGTAGCATGAGTGATTGGTTGAAAGAGCAGGGGCTAGCAGGCTTGGGTAGTAATTCCAGCTTCTAGATTCTTTCATCTTTTCTGATATTTAAACTCTGTGTCTTCAGGGGGGCTGTGCTTGTTTTTACCAGGCCGAGGAGTGGTGATTCATCACTGTGACAAAGCAGAAATTCCCTGAGGCTCCAAGAGCAGAATACATTTCTTTTACATTTATTTCATTGGATTGCAGTTCTTAACACTTCTGGTTGTGCTATACAGCTAATCTACTGCATTTTGCATGGTTATAAAGCTTGTTTTACTGTTTCACTGCATTTTGTACTGTTTTATACTGTTTTAACTATATTTTCATTGTTAGATAGCGTTTCATTACTGTAATTGCATTTTTATTGAATTACTCAACTGTGAATTGCTTTCTCATACTGAGAGTTGTATTTTCTGTTTGTGAGTGCTCTATCTGTGCTTTTCTGTGCATTTTTTGTGATATTTCTGTGTTCTAGTCAGGTAACATAGTCTGGATAGAGGCTTGCTGTTATCCAGGCCTGGTTGTTTTGCTTGAGTTTCCTATGTTTCTGGCAGCCATCTTCTGCTGGTAGTGTCTTGACTTCACTGTTAGTGAGAGTAACAGGGTTGCTTGACCTTCTCTAGCATGAGTGATTGGTTGACAGAGCAGGGGATATCAGGATTGGGTAGTAATTAGAGCTTCTAGATTCTTCAATCTTTTCTGGTAATTTATACCCTGTGTTTGCAGGGTGTTGTGCTTGTTTACTCATTGTGCAGTGCTGCTGCACTGTTTTAATCAATTGTAAGGTATCTGTTGCATTTTTTCCCTTACCAGCACTCCTGTGTAACTGACATCCTCCCTTGCAACTACTATGATTTTATCCATCCCTACTCACACCTATAGGTATTCTGTTCTGATAGTACCCACTCTACCATCCTTTGCCTCTCTTCCACAGATTCTGACAATAATGGACAGACAATTTCCTGGGTTTCTCCTGCTACTCTTGTTGATATGGGCATCCTGAGACAGTGTAGCAACTGCCTTATGTAGACTTACAACCCTCTACTACTACCACCTAGGAACACAATATGTGAGAGATGCAATTACATTAAGAACCTAAAATCCTTGCTGTCTCAATCACAAACCAGCACATCTAGCACTGAGAAGGTTGTCTGCACAAACACCACAAGCACAACACCTGTAACACCACCCACACCTGTACAGTACATTCCTACATATGTGGAGGTTCTCAACAAAAACATATCTAAACTAAAGACATCTCTAAGGCAAAAGCACACACGCACATCACAACCCACTGCACCAAGCACCACACATAGTACACATGCCTGTGTCTCACAGCCTCTAAGGCCCAGCCACAAACCCAACATACTAGTCATAGGACACTCTATCGTGAGACACAAAGATGTGCCCCTTACCAGACTAGACAAGGGGACAGTCACAGTAAGTTGCTTGTCAGGTGCTAGAATATGCCATATCACTCAAACACTCAAGTTTCTCATCAACAGGTACTGTTATCACTCTGTCATAGTCCATGTTGGTGTGAATGACATAAGACATACCTCTCTGGACTGTATGAAGAGAGACATGATTGAACTCGCTGAATATGTGTCCCAGGCAGGAATGTCCCTAGCCTTAAGCAGCATCCTACCATCACCCAGAATGATGCCTCAGTACAAACAGAAAATGGTTGACTTTAACAGTTGGCTTAGTTTCTGGTGTCATTCCAAGGGGATACAGTACCTGATAGCCTAGGAGGACATGATCAACAGACCACTATGCTTTGCCAGAGATGGCATTCATCTGTCTCCCCTGGGCTTCAGGCTTTTGGCAAAGGCTCTTGCCTCCACCATAGTGCCTTTTTTAGGCAAAGTCATGAGGACAAAATTACCAATGTGAAAAATTCTTCTAAGCAAAATTTAAATGTCATGCTGCTAAACGCTAGGAGTCTTAACATGAAACTGCACTCCTTGCAATCATTCCTCACCCTGGCAGATGTTGACATTTGTGCAGTCACTGAAACCTGGTTCAAAGCTGCAGAGAGCACCCCAGCCTTACCAGGTTACTTGTCCTACCATACTTTCAGACCCCAAACAGAGGGCTACATAGGTTCATAGGTAGATACTAGGCTATCTGCCCTAAGGCATTTATAAGCCTAGCCCGAGTGTATTTGGCTTTCGCCTCCCAATTAGATTAGCCTACTGTGCCTCTGTATAGTAGGTCACAGAAAGTAACCCTTAAAGATTAAGAAAGTAGCCCTTTAAGTTTAGTTAACTGCACCTCTGTCAAGCAGGGACACAGAAGAGATCCCAGGGGTGAATTTGCGATCTCCCATCCACACGTCCAGATTTCGCTTGAAAAGGGTCAGCGAGGGGCTATGTCTAACATGAATTGGGATTCTATTCCAGAGTGAGGGGAGCCTCTGGGAAATGAATCTGTCCCTCCAGCATGTTCTATTTATTTTTGTGCTGAGATTTAAGTCCCTGGAGCATGTAGCTCTAATGGATTAGGATTTTTTGAGGTGGAGCATGTCCATTAATTCTGGGTTAGACATGGCTTTGTACGTCAGGCATAGATCGCCTCTGAGTAGGCGGTAAGCAACTGAGTAGAGCTGGAGTTTCTTTAGTCGAGCTGCATAGGACATCTGTTTGAGGCCCATGATCCTCCTGGTGAGGTACTTTTGGGGTCTCTCCAGTTGCTGCAGGTATCGGGTAAGGTACATCCCAAAAGGGGCATTGTATTCAATTATGGGCCTGATGAGTGATGAGTAGAGTGGCACAATGACCTCTCTTGATCTAAATGTGAACCCTTTCATGATAAGGTGGGCTATATAGAAGGTCTTTCTAACCACTTTGGCAACGTGATTGTCAAAGGAGAGATTACTATCTATGTGGGTCCCCAAATCCCTAATTACTTCTTCCGTACTTAATGGATTACCACCTATGTGGTAATTTGTGGGCACTTTGTTTTTCCCAAAGGGGATGACTATGCACTTTTTAGCATTTAGCTTGAGGCTGTGGCTCTGGCACCAAGCATCCGTCTCCGTGAGACCCTTTTGGAGGATGCTTGTGTCAGCCGGAGAGTCGATTATGGCACCCAGTTTGCAGTCATCTGCGAACTTTGTCAGTCATAGTCCTCCCGTGTTAGCCTGTACTTCAGAGAAGTATATACCAAATAAGAGGGGTCCCAGAACTGAGCCTTGTGGGATGCCACTTGTAACTGGTTTGGATTTGGGCGTGGCTCCTGCAATTCTGACCATGTGGGTTCTATCCTTGAGCCAGTTTGCAACCCATCTTGTGACATAGGGGTTGATATTTAAGCTGGTAAGCTTATTTATGATGCCCGAGTGGGGTATTGTGTCAAAGGCTTTTGCAAGGTCCAGGTAGGCTGTGTGGACTACCTTGCCCTCATCTATGGCTTTGGTAACTGTTTCAAAGAAATCAACTAGTTTTAAGAGGCAAGATCTGCCCTTAACAAAGTCAAATTGGGTAGGGTCCAGTGTCTGGAGGTTCCCAATGTCATTGTTTATGAGTTCCATGATAATACGCTCCATAGATTTACAGACCAGACTAGTCAGGCTTATGGGGCGATAGTTCCCGGGGTCTGTTGTGGTGCCACCTTTGTGGAGTGGGACCACTGTAGCTGTACGCCATTCTTTGGGTACATATCCTGTAGTAAGGCTAAGTTTGAACAGTGACTTAATGTGAGGGTTCAGTTCTTCTTGGAGCTCATGTAAGACGCAGCCTGGGACACCGTGGTCCCATAGATGCTGTGTTTTTTGCTTTGGAGAGGGCAGCTTTCACCTGTGCATCTGTGATGTCAGGGAGGTTACATTCTGTTGGGACAGGCATTTGCTCCTTTGGGGGGGAAGGGGGGGAGAAGTTAGCACTGAACCTGTCTGCCAGGATGTTGGCTATGTCTGTAGGTTCGGTATATTTTGTACCATTATGCATCAATTCAGAGCATATCTGGGAGTTTCCACCCATATTCTTGACATAACTAAAGAAGGCCTTGTGATTATCTTTAGTGTCTAGGGCAATTTTTCTTTCGAAGCTGGCCTTAGATGATTTTATGAGGGATCATAGTTTCTTGCTAATACTGATCAGAGATGCCTTTCCTTTTTGGGATTTTGCTCTATCATGTAGTAGCTTCCTCCTTCTGTTGTATAGCTTATTTATGGCCGGGGTCCACCAGACAGGTCTCCTGTTTTTGGAGGAGTGAGCTTTGGTTTTATTTGGGATAGCACGATCCATGCATTCCTGCAGGTGCTCATGGAATGCATATGCAAAGGATTCTGCAGATTGGGCAGTATTATCCTCTGGCCCAGGGGCTTTGAAGGATTCCACCTCAGTCTTGAGAAGTGTAAAGTTAGCTTTTGAGAAATTTTTTACAGTGGTTTCCTTGGCTGGGGGTGGGGACGGGATATGGATGTCCAGAGAAATTAGTTTATGGTCTGATCTTACCAATGAGGGGTTTACTTCTGGTGTGGAACATAGAGTCCCCATGTTGGTGATGACCAGGTCCAATATGTTGTCCCCTCTTGTGGGAGTGGTGACCAGTTGTTCCATAGCATTGGAGTTTATAAATTCAAGAAACCGTTGGGCGAGGGTGTTTGGGCTTGAGTAGTTTTCCCAGTCAATGTTTGGGTAGTTGAAATCACCCAATAACATGGTATTTGGAGAGACCTTCATATTCTCCAATGTTCTCAGGAATGCCAAGTGGGGTTCCTGTAGGAGGGATGGTGATCTGTAGCAGGCTACAAACTGAAAGGCAGTTTTGCCCACTGTTAGTTGCACATGGATGGACTCCGATGCTTCGTGCAGTACCACTAACCTGGAGGTGTAGGTATCTTTGATGAATATAGATACTCCCCCACCTTTTGTGCTTCGGTCTGAGTTTTGGGGCCGAAAAGCATAGTATGAGTTATAACCTGGTAGTGCTGGGGTGCTCTCGGGAGCCTTGAACCAGGTTTCTGTTACTGCACAGACATCGATTTTCTCCATACTGAGAAGAGCCTCGAGTGCGTGCATCTTGAGGTTTAGACTTCTGGCGTTGCGTAGCATTACCCTTAGTTTTTTTATCCTTGGGTTGTCTATGGAGGTGGGTTTGTCCTTTGAGCCTTGCCTAAAAAAGGCACTATGGGGGTGGCACGAGCCTTGGCCAGTATACGAAAGCCTAAGGGTGACAGATGCAAGCTGTCCCTAGCGAAGCAGCGTGGCTTGTCGAGCATGTCATCCCAGGCTGACAGACACTGGATCCCCTTTGAATGACACCAATACCTTAGCCAATTGTTGAAACTGATCATTTTGTCTTTATACTGTGGCATCATTCTTGGTGAGGGCAAGATGCTATTCAAGGTCAGGGTCATACCAGCCTGGGCTACATGATCAGAGAGCTCCTCTATGTCTCTTTTCATGTAGTCCAGGGAGGTACGTCTCAGGTCATTCACACCAGCATGGACAATAACGGAGTCATATTTGTACTTGCTTTGGAGTGACCTGAGTGCTTGTGTTATGTGGCAGATCCTGGCACCCGACAGGCAGCTTACAGTGACCTTCTCCTTGTTCAGTCTGGTGAGCAGGACGTCAGTGTGCCGGACAATAGAGTCCCCTATAACAAGTGTATTTGGTGTGTTGTTTAGCCTTAAGGGCTGTGACTGTGAGGCACACTGATTTTGTGAAATATGTGATTTGTGGGTATTGTTGAGGGGTGGCTGTTGCTTGGATGTCTGCTTTGGAGGTCTTTGCTGCTTAGGCAGATTTTTATTTAGAGCCTCCGAGTATGTTTTTGTGTGTTTATGTGTTGGGTTTGCAGATGCAATAGGTCTATGTGAGACTGGGTTTGTGGTGCGGGTAGTTACCTTTTCCTCCTGACTGACTGTGCCAGTCTTGGGTTGAGAGAGTTCTGCCTCCAGTTTGGCTGTGTAATTGCATCTCTCGCATATATTAGAGTTTGTTGGAAGGAGGAGAGGGTTGTCTGAGTACATAAGGCAATTGTAACATTGCCTCAAAATTCCCAGATTCACCAGCTGGATTGGAGAACAAGTGCTGAGCATGAATAAGCAAATTTAAGTGCTAAAACTAAGAATCTGTATCTGCACTAGATGAGTTACAGGACAGAAACAAGTGCACATAGCCAAAGGAGGTGGAGTTTCAATATTTATCAAAGATATACACACCTCAGGGCTAGTCAAACAGTATGATGCACAGGAGACACTCCATGTACAGTTAACTATTGATAAAACGGGCCTACTTTACATGATTGACTTTTCACAAAGTCAAAATTCATATGGCCAAGACCATATGATCGACTTTTGAAAAGCCGAACATGTAAAGTAAACACAAAAACACAACGAACACTTACCTAAAAGCTGTTAACAGGGGGGGGGGGGTTCTGCCCCAAACCCCCTGTAACTTAAATATACCAACTCTGAGATCGCATTACAATGTGGAAGAGGGAAACTTTCCCATTCTGCACTGTACGGAGATAGCGGTTCCCCATGGTTGGCTTTTCAAAAGCTGATCATATGGTCTCAGCCGTATGAATTTCAACTTTGTGAAAAGTCGATCATGTGAAGGGGGCCCGATAAAACACCTATTCAAATCATAGCTAGCTACAGACCCCCCAGTCATGACTCAGGAGGCCCACTGCACCTATCTGGACTTACTTGAATCCATTAAGATTCAACCCTCTACCCTGATCCTGGGCGACTTTAACTACCCGACCATAGAGTGGAAGATCTATTTTAGCTCAAACACGAATGCCCAGATATTCCTCAACATTGTCACTGCCAATGGATTGGATCAGCTGGCCAACACCCCCACAACAGGTGAAAATAACCTAGACCTGGTACAAACCAACATGAGTAGCCACTGTAGCACCCCATACAGTGTCATCCTCTTTTGTAAGATTTGACCATAAAGCAATCACTTTCAACTTCACCATCTCCCCTGACCCCCCCCCCTTTTTTGCAAGGGTTGAAAAAAAAGCTTTTACAAAGCTGACTACAACCTCCTGAGAGCAGGTATAAGCAGCTTCACAGTCACCATCCCTAAAGTTGAATCAAGTACTAATGTCCAAGCCTACTCCAAAAAACTATATGAACAGCTATATAGCTGCATGGACTCAGCAATACCTAACAGGACCAAATCATCTTCCTCAAAGAAGAGTAAACCTATCTGGTGGACAGCAGCAATAAACAGACTCTATAATCCCTTATAAAGGAAAACATTGCTGTCCAGGACCAAGAAGTAGCAGGTGCCAAGTTGGAAGCAATCTCTCCTTTGTCTGAACAAGCAAATAAGGCTAACTTCGAGTCCAAATTGGCCACATCCACTAAGAACAATCACAAAGATTTCTTCGCATACGTCCACAATCTCAAAGGTAACTCCCAAATCTGCTCTGAATTGGTGGTCAAGAATACCACATACACAAACGCCATAGATATAGTCAACCTGCTGGCAGACAAGTTCAGTGAAACCTGTACCCTATCAGTAAACCAGGACATCCCCAGCACTTGTCCCCTCCCCTCATCACCAGGGAGCAGGTTATTAATGCCCTCTCAAAGGCAAATTATAGAGCCTCCATGGGACCTGACAACATCTCTGGCTGTGTCCTAGATAAACTCAGGCAGGAGCTCTCAGCACCACTAGGCACCCTATTTAACCAAAGCCTGTGCACCGGCTTCTATGTCCTAGCAGAATGGAAGACAGCCACTGTCATCCCTCTGCACAAAGGTGGAGTATCCACTGACCCAGGCAATTATAGGCCCATCAGCCTAACTAGCCTGATCTGCAAGGCCATGGAACGCATTATCATGGGCCTTATAAACAAGGACACTGGCAACCTCCAAACACTTGATCCCTCACAATCTGGTTTTGTCAAAGGGAGATCATGCCTGTTTAACTTGGTCACCTTCTTCAAAACAGTCACCAAAGCCATGGATGAGGGTAACACAGTGCATGGCACCTACCTTGACCTAGCCAAAACCTTCGACACTATTCCCTACTTGTGCATACTACATCAACTCCCTCAGCTAGCCATCAATCCATATGTTACCAGATGGGTAGCTAACTGGCTCAGTGATAGAACCCACTCAGTCAAAATAGGGAAAGCCACCTCTAGTAGTAGACCCATAGCAAGCCCATAGCAAGTGGCGTACCCCAAGGATTGGTCTTGGGGCCTCTACTGTTTGGGATATACTTTTTTGAGGTGCAAGCCAAAACCAGTGGTCTGTGGCTGACCAAGTTTGCAGATGACTGCAAGCTGGGCACTGTCTTATATTCCCCTAGTGATGTGAATATCCTCCAAGAGGGCCTTAACCAAACTAATGAATGGTGCCAGAAGCATGGTCTCAAACTGACTGCTAAAAAATGCATCATTATACCCTTTGGGGAAAATGGTTTCCCCATTAAATATCACCTTAATAACAATATACTAAGCACGCAATCAGTCGTGAGGGACTTGGGCACTCAGGTTGATAGAAACCTGACTTTTGACCACCATGTTGCCTCCATTGTGTGGAAGGATTTCTACATGGCCCACCTCATAAGTAAGGGTGTTTCATCCAGGAACAAGGAGGTCATAACATCCCTGTACTCCACCCTTATCAGACCAATTATCGAGTACAATGCCCCCTTCAGCATGTACCTCGTCAAGCTCATGCAGCAGTTGGAGAGACCACAGAGGTTCCTGACTAGGAAAATCCAGGGTCTTGAACACCTATCTTATACAGATATACTAAAAGCCCTGTCCCTCTACGCAGTCTCATACAGATTGCTCAGAGGTGACCTGTGTCTGGCATACAAGACCATCTCAGACTCAGCCTTGATGTAGTTGTTGCATATCCATAAGTCAAACTCCAGTCATGCAACCCACACGCAAGGTCTCAACCTGGTGTGTGACATTAATAAAACTTGTTGGTGGGATAGATTTGTGTCCCAACGACTCCCCCATCTGTAGAATAGACTTCCTCTCCATGTCAAGCAGAGTACCTCACTAGCCCTCTTTATGAGGAACCTGGATGACTGGATTTGAAACAGAAAATATATCCCTGGGATCCCACCTGTGTCCCTGCGGGACAAGGTAAACAGGTGCTGACTTTGTGGGAACATGGGTGAAATTCTTGGCTAGGCTTACAAGGGCCTCTAGGCCAATAGCCTAGTATTGTCCTATGAAGCTATGAAGTACTACCTGTAAAAATACAAAAAGAAACAAGAGGCCACAGTCAGAAAGTGTGAGAGTAATGTTTGGATGTAATCACCTTTTAAAGCACAAAACACTGGCCAACTATTCCTGCCTCCAGAAGCATAGCTAGTTCAACCAGCACTCTGGGCTGGTGCTATGAAACAGTGCGCCACACCTTCAGCTTTTCAAGTGAAGACGAAAAAAAAGCATTTCACTGGTATAAGCCAATCACTACACTGTAAGTGATTGAATTAGATCTACTCCCCTGCTCTTCCACTGAAGAGCAAAAAAAAAAAAAACAAAGGGTGTCCCTTCTACTGGCACACCAACCAGGTGGCCAGATGCATGACATGCCCACCTCCTGCCAGCCCCAGGCATGTGGGCCCCATTTCTGAATTTCTATGCACTGTCCTCAACTCTTCTTCAATATATTTAATTAATTAAATAAATACTTTCTTTTAAACTATAGTAAATTGTTTGCTACAAATGTAGCAAACAGTTTATACCCTGTTTGCATGGAGCACTACAGCACTCATGTTTAGTTAAGAAAAATATATTTTTTTAAACTGTAGCAAATTGTTTGCTACAAATGTAACAAACAGTTGCTACAGCTGATATTGTGCATGCATGGAGCACTACAGCATTCATGTTTTTGTTTAAAAAGCATTTTTTCTTTTTAAACTGTAGCAAACTGCATGCTGCAAATGTAGGAAACAGTTGCTATAGTTTATACCCTGCCTGCACAGAGTGCTACAGTGCTCAGGTTTAGTTTAAAAAAAATAAAATTTTTTCTTTACTTTTAAACTGTAGCAACCTACTTGCTATGATGTAGCAAGCAGTTGCTACAGTTTAGACCACACATGGAACACTACAGCACTCTGGTTTGGCTGCAAATGCAATAGGGGCTTTCAAAAGCTGGTATCACATTAAAGAAAGATCAGAATCAGCTGATCTGCCCCCAACACTCTGCATCCAGGGTAGCTGTCCTTCTTGATCCACCCTAGCTATGCTACTGCCTGCCATCCACAATAAATGTTACTTAACACAATCCAGTGTATCCAATAGAAATCTTAATATAGCCATGTAAAATTGAAATACGCTGCCTACAGTTCATGAATGCAATCACTTTTATCACAAAGAAGGCATCCTTGCCCTATCCTCTCTTTGTCATGTACTGGTAATACTGCCATTTTTTATTCCTCACTGTCGCTACCAAAAATCAAATCTGTCACACATACCTCTTCATGTCCTTGCCACAGTAAAACCTCCACGGTAAATGACTGCATTTGTACCCATGTATGCATAAACAGTAAATTATGCCAGAGTAATGATCATTTTCTGTCATCAGTAATCATTTCCATTGCTGCTGTCATGAAATGCAACTTCAAAATGATAGAAATTTACCAGTCACTCTGTGCTATCATAACATGCACAACATATATTTAATTCATTGCAAATGAGTCTTAAATCAATAGTGAAATAATTTTTAAATGTTTGTCTTAAATAATATTTTTAAAAATATTTCCTTACTTTAGAAAGTTTGTGGTATCCTACTGTATTTCCCACCTATCCTGGCTGTTCACAAATTTATATGGTGATGCTCAACCTATTGGCAAAATTCAGAGCCATTTACACATATTATATGCAAATTAGTCTAATTTATATGCATCTTCATGAATCATAGTAGTACTGAAGTGTGTCTTGAGGTGTATTGATGAATTTCAGATTTTTGATGATTATGAACGTGCATCCAAAGTAGTATGAATACATTTTGACATGGATGTGCTGCTGACAGTTTTGAAGTCTGCAGAAAAACACAGCTGTCTCAATCTTTCTGTGGGAATGCATGAATGGTACTAGACTAGCCAAAATCTGAATATAGTTAAAAAAGTGGAGTCATCTGAGTGTCATGTTTACAGCAATTTGAAAAATAACAAAAATGACCAAAGTGGATGCAGTTGTAAAAACCGACAAAAAAGATAAAAAACTATTGTTTGGTAATGTGAGGTCCACCACAGGAAAAAAATCACTGTCTGACAATAAGCAATTTGATGTATATTGGTGAATTTCAGCAATATTTGAAGTATAATTCCTGCACATCCAACATTAAATGTTACACCGTGGTACCTCAAGCAAGTTATAACTTCATAAAAGTAACACACATTTTGACATTTAACCCCCCCCCCCCAAAAAAAAAAAAAAACTGCTGTACCACATGGCACATACTTCTGCTAGGGTACAAAACAATAACTTTTACCAACAAGCATTATCAATAGAAATGATAAAGCACATATTTCCATTGTTATGAAGCATGGAAGTGAAAGGCAAGTGGCTTCCTTTTAAGAAAACATCAGATTGTGACAAAGCAGCTTTGGTTGCTCCAAACTTGCCAGTAGTATCAATACTGCCTGGAAAAAAATGAATATCTGTCAGGAGTTTGGTCCTGTCAACCCTGACAGGTGTAACCTGCTCTGGCCAGCAGTGGCATCACAGGTGTGACTTGTAAAAGTGAATGGGCTTACCAGCTGGCTAAGTGGATAGACCAGGTTGTGGAAAGAAGGCCATAGTACAATAGTAAGTAAAATAAATTTGCAAAGAAAGATATGTGTGCCTGAAAATATTATTTGTAATGCTGTTATGAAATGCACAGAAAATCATGACCTTATTTGTAATCATGCATGCATCTCTTTAACAAAGAGTCATATCAGTAGTATATTAACAGATTTTAATAATATATACGTGTCACAAATGTGTATTAAAATAATAATCAGTACATGTAATTCTGTAAATCATGTACTGGTTTACAAGTTCAAGTAATGGTGATTGGATTTATGAAATAATAAAAATTGCAATTACTTATTTATAATTTATTACCACAGCAAGAAAAGACTTAACTAGTATGAAGCCAGTTTGTGTAGGCCATAAAATATAACTAAAATAGTCACTTAGAGTTGTTTGTTCAAAAGTGTTTCTAACTGCATGTATAACATGGCTGAAATCTTAAACACCACACTTTAGTTAGACTGCAGGTTGAAGGAGGGGAGTAGGGGGATGCTGTGTCATGTGAATGACCAGCACAGACTTTACTGAGAAAATGCTGTTTTACTTCAAGATCATCTACTGAATCAGGCAAATTTGTACAGAAAAGGAAAGTAAACTTCTGTGAATTGCTGCATTTTTGTATTTGTGAATTAGTTATACCTGAATACAGTGTTATATATATTTTGAAAACAATATTCCACAAACATTTCATACTTATTATTTTCCTCTTGAATTATAAGGAAAATTGGCATGGTATTGTATTAATACATACAGCTGTGGATGTATATGAGAAAATAAAAAAGAAAAGAAAAAGTAGTTATTGCGTAATCAATAATGACTTATATAAGAAATCCAAATACAGATAAACAAGAATTACCTTCTCTCTTTTAATCATAGCTGAGGAGGAAATGATCTATAATTGCCAGCAGTAACAGAGAAGAATAGAAAGGATGGTGGAATCTTCTGGTAATTATAACAGAAGTCCAATAGAATTTTTTTTTTGTCTTACTAGTTTATAATATGTATTAGAAGCATACGAAAAAGATTTTAAACTCATTATAGTACTGTAAAAATAAAAGAGAAATAGGTTTGTACAACTACTATACTCTTTTTAAAACTGTTTTCTTTATTTGGTCATAAGGAAACTATTTCTATAGCTATGCAGATGAAAATAATGCAGCTGAAGTCATTACAGTTCAACCAGTTTAACTTAATTACTTTGATTAATTACAGAGTATTTTAATACTGTATTGAATGTACTACCTGTGGATAACTTGAGAGATGCACATACCTCTTCAAGAAGTCAAAAGTCCTTGCCAATTGAATTTATCACAAGTATGCATAAGTACTACACATATCATCATTTCCAAGTACAAAAGTACATCCCAAATCACTACTCCCATTATTATACATAAACACTTCCTGAACATAGATTTTACTTCACCTAAGGTTTTACTGCAGTATTTAAATACTGTATGAAATGGCATATAAACACTATTGTGTGATCGTATTGTGCCTTTTCTGTTTTGCTAATCCCCACCTCTTTATTTGTTTTTGTTTGTTTTTTATCATGCATTTCTTTATCCTTTACTGTTTTTATTCTCTCAAAATTTATTTTCCTTTTTTTACAGGTTCAAATCTGTCAGGAGGAGATCAAACATGTACCTCCCAAGCTAGGAATGGCTCACCCTCTGTCTGTCTGGGGACATCTTCACAGAGTCAGATTAGAGGCACCAGTCCTGCAGGCACTCCAGTATGTGTCAGTCTGGTAAGCCTCACAGAAAGGGGGCTTCATAGTGTGGTTGAGGATGTACTGGTGGAGGTAGTGGACAGAGGAAATGAGAGAGTCAATGCCTCTCTTCAGCGTGTAGAAGACTCACTGTCCCAGTTGTTGCTGACCACCACCTTAACATTAGGTTCCTCCACTGCAACACCATCTGACAGTGGATATGATTGAGGCTCTGTGGACTGGGATTACAGCTGGCACTTCCTTAGCCCTTCTTCCCTTCTCCTTTCTCCTTCACCTTCTTCATTATTTCCCACCCACGCTACGCTCTCATAAAAAAAAAATTGAAAAAATAGGGGAGTCTGACCCTGACAAAAACACAGTACCCACCCTGTTTTCTGTCATCCCCTTTCTATTCTTTAATGAAACCATCAGGGTATCTACAAAAGGATACCCCTCTATAAAAAATTATAAACCACTTTTAATTAAAAAAAAAATGCTTTCAAGTTTCGCACAGTCTGCACTTTTCTTAATGGAGAACAGCACCCACAAACTCAAAAAACATGTTTATTGCATCATGGTTTGGTGTTTCATACATTTTAACACCACTCTGGGACTATGTATAGGTTTTTAAATATTTTTATATGTGATTTCTGAATCTGACCACATCGGGTCTGGCATCTTGAAGTAATTCTGATTGTTTAGTCTGCCTCTAGGTATCCCACAATGTAGTGCTCATCTGTAAAAAGTTATATCGCGCAGGCCTCATTCTTCCTAAATCTCCTGTCACTGCATTGATTTTGCATGCATACACTGCTGTCTTTCAGTCAGTTAGTTTTAAGTAACATTTCATGCCGTTCAATGACTACTTAAAACACAAACTGTGCAAATGCCACAGAACAGACTTGCAAAGTACTTTTTACTGCTGCTTCTTTTTAGAATAGCTAAGCTGCAGTTTTTTTTGAAGCCTGACTTGTACTACTTTGACACATCTCCCATCCCCCTTCACACCTAACTTCCCTAGCTGTCAAAGAGTTAAGGGTAATTTGAGTTGTTACGTGCTGTGATTGACAGCTCACAGCAGGAGACTTGACTCATGTACTCTTTCCTTGTTCTAGCCTTTACTTCCTGTATAGGTAGGGGAACAACCAGGGAGCTGTGACATCACAGCATGAATGGATTTTTAGGAAGGTCATGGTGATGTCAGTTTGGGGAGGGGAATTGGACAGAAAACTACCTGTATTCAGTGGCCTTGATGACAATAATGAACTGGAGACTTTTTTTAGGGCAGGATAAAAGTTTTTTGAAAGTGAAACCACCACAGTACAGTAAGGTACTGTTCTAGAGGAGAGAAAGAGTAAATTTTAAATATTTTAAATGCCGTGTTTTTGTTTATTCATAGCAGGTACAATAAATATGAAGAAAAAGGGCAGAGAAGTTGAGCATTTAATAATAGAATCCCATTACAACATTTTAAGCATGGCTTAGCTCAGCCATTCTCACCAGTGTTATGCGAAAAAAAGTAACACCAACCCTCATAGTATTGCAAAGTAAATTATAAGTTTGTGATGCCAAACTTTATACATCTCACACTTTTGCAATACAGCAGCATGGTTTTAAAAAATACATTGCTTTTCTGTATTCATAGCAAATGCCTTTCACTGACCTTATTTGCATAACCATGTAGCACTGCTATTTGCAAATAAGTCATTTGTGAAACCCTAGACTATTAAAACAAGCCTTCATCTTTATTCATGTACTTATAATACTCATAACTTATACCGTCTAATTCTGATGCTTATTATTTCTTACCTTATTTTATAACCTTCTCTGTTTCTTCTATTGTTATATAATTTTCTAAAACATTCCTTTCATTTTTCAGATAAATTTTCACTCCCCCAGATTCCGCAAGCAGCCGTGCAAGAATAAGTTATTCCTGCACAGCAGGGACCATTCCTGTTCAGCATGGCAGCTCGCCATGCATATGTATGAAGGCGCACTGCTGCACTCTAAAACGGACATGGTTCTGTGTAGGAGCGCAGGGGGGGTGTCTGAGAGCAGATCTCTCACAATACACATGCTGCCTGCACTCCCCCAACCCATCAGAGTAAGAAGTCTGGTCAAAGCCATAAGGGACAATCATCCCTACCAAGCCAAATATTGATAGAATAACAGATGTAGCATAAGCACATAGTGCACACCTCCCGACACATCATAGTAAGGAATGTGGACAAAGCCATAAGGGGCAATCGTCCCACAAAGCAGAAAGCTGATAGAATAATAGGCTTAGCATTAGCATGGATAGTCTGAAGGGTACAAATAAAAAAAAACACAGCAAAAATTTTTTTTAAACATGCAATAAATTTTAAGCATAGCTGCATGGGTGTGCCCATTGCTTAGCTACCCTTCGTCCAGCTAAAACAGCACAAGAAGTTAAATAACAAGAGGCATCCAACATAAGCAGTACTGCAATAGTGTAGTGGTTAGAGCATACGCTTTGCAAGCAGCCATTCCCAGCTCGATCCCCACTATAACCAATTTGCATTTTACATGTGAAAGCAGTACATAAACATATTTTTATAATTAGCTACTAAATAACATATATTTGTTAACCAGAGTACTGTAGTAGGTCCAGATGTGAGGTGTCAGTTTAATAAAGTTGTGAAACCCCCATATAAAAACAAGTGCCCCATACAGTATAGTCACACATGAATAAATATAATGAAAGCACATTGGGGGATGTCAGTGACAGTAAACAAATTTATAATATGTAATGAATGATGAATCAATCCCATACAGCAGATAGGCTATAAAATAAAAAATAAGCAATGCTAAGCATTCCACAGCTCTGCTTACCAGGTGCAAGCATTGTGTAAATATGACTGCTAAGCAATGAGTAGACCAGCTAAGTGGATTTGCACATTGGTAAGCAGTGCTGAACCTGCCCCTTTAAGCACTGCTAACCTTAGCTAAGCAGGTTTGTCCGTAACTTAGCTTAGCTCAACATATTTAAAATTGTCCAATCATGGCAAAGGGTTGGAAATTGGCCATATTCAAACACCGCAGGTGGGAATACAGCTCATAAGTGGTTGCAGCCTCCCACTGTAGGCAGTATGGGAGGTGTTGGTGAGGGCATGCACTTCTGGGCACAGTGCTGGGGCATACAGGAGTCGACGGTCATGGTAAGATCCCTGGCAAAAAAAACATGATGAGAGACTGCTGCAGGGTTAGTACCAGGGCTCCCAATGTAAAGTGGAAGTCTGGGATTATCTCATCCATGATCTCACCAGTGCCACTGGTATCCCCCAGACTGGTGAGCAGGTCCAGCACCACTATGCTGACTTGAAGTGGAGGAAGAGGGAGCTCTTGGATGAGTGGGTATAAGAAGCAAGGCAGAGAGGTGATGTCCCAGCAGAGTGTAAGTATTCATATCAATAACTACCAAAGTCCAGCCTGTGTATATGATGGATAGGTATGCCTAAATATTTCTCTATTCCCTTTACAGCTGCAGCTGAGTCGGCTGTGAATCAGGAAGCCCATGCCAGTAGGTTGCAAAGGCTGTGTCACAAGGCTGATGAGTAACAATCCTGCTTGTAGTAGTAATATCAAATAAATATAAAGTAGTAGAAAGTCACCTGGCAGTATAAAAACTGTGTATGGGTTTTACTGAATAAACCAGACAATATGACAGTTAAGAGTCCCATATAGGTGATAATTAAATAAAACCATAACTGCCTGACAGTAACGTTCTGAATCCTGGACTGGTTGTGTTTACTCTGGTATTGTATGGCATTTAGTGTTGCATTCTCTGAATAGTAATGTTGTGTTAACCACTGTTACCCACACTGTGCTACATAAAAATATGTCTAGGAATCTCTGTATAAGACTGTTGTTAAGTACAAGATCAGATTGCACAACCAGTAGAGACTTAGAAAACACTGAAGAAACAGACAGCAGTTTCTAAATAGCACACACTGATGAAGCACAAATTGTTGTACTTTTAGCACACACAGCCATGGCTCGAATTCTGGAAGTGGTAGTAAGCTGTATGCATAATCATACCTCTCAACTGTACAGATTTTCACAGAATGTCTAAATAACTGGCTCATATTTTTGGTCTGTTCCTCTTTTTCCCTGATAAATCACTGAGATGATCTCAGAATTGTAGTCATTAAATAATGACATACATTTGAGTTTCAGACTTCAAATCCTTCAAAAAATGTATATTAAAACAAATCATGTTACTCTAACAACTATGTAAGTTTATAAGAGCAATATTCAAAATATGTCCCTATTTGTACCCCCATGTTGTCAAGCTTTGTCCAGATTTTATGCATTAAGAGATTGAGGTATGTGTATAATTTTAACTAGGAATCTGGGAATATGTGTAGAAACAGTCAGGTAGTATTAACAAACATTCCCCCCATAGGTCTTTCAGATAAGAAAACTAACTGCCTGGCAATAAAGTTTTAAATCCTGAATTGGTTTTGTTTACTCTGGTATTATATGGTCTGACATGTAGCATTCACCTAGATCTGATATCAGAATAATATTGTTGTGTCAACCACTATTTCTCACACTGTGCTACATAAAAAAACATGTCTAGGAATGTCTGTATAAGACTGTTGTAATTACAAGGTCAGATTGTACAACCAAGAGAGACTTAGACAAAAAATACTAAAGGAACAGACAGCAGTTTCTAAATAGCTCACTCTGATGAAACAGAAATTGTTGTATTTTTAGCAGACACAGACATGGTTCGAATCCTGGGAGTGGTAGTAAACTGTATGCATAATCATACCTCTCGACTGTACAGATTTTCTTAGAATGTCCAGATAACTGGCTCATATTTTTGGCCTGTTCCTCTTTCTTCCAGGCAAATCACTGCGATGATCTCAGGACTGTAATCACCAAATAATCACATACATTTGAGTGTCAGACCCCAAATCCTTCAGAAAATGTATATTAAAACAAACCCTGTTACTTTAGCAACTGTATAAAAGTTTATAAGAGCAATATTTAAAATATGTCCCTATTTGTACCCCCATTTTGTCAAGCATTGGCCAGATGCTGTGCATTAAGAGGTTGAGAGGTATGTGCATAATTTTAACTAGGAATCTGGGAATATGTGTAGAAACAGTCAGGTAGTGCTGACAAACATTCCCTCAACAGGTCTACCAGGTAAGAAAAGTAGAATGTAGCTATAAGACAGTTGAAGTATACACTGTGTACAAACATACCACTGCCCAAACCAAGACCATAAGGTATTGTAATAATACATGTAGACTAATGATTAGAGCAATGATCATTTAAGTTGTGAGTACTCCAAGGATATACAAGTTAATTGACATCTCTCCCCCCCCACCATATCTGTAACAATAATCTATATACACAAATCAGTGGGTATGTTTTACACCAAACCTACTGTTGGGACATATGTCCTATGGTTCAATAAATATTGAAATGTGTTTCTGTTAATGTTCCATGTTGAAATACTATCATTGCTGGCCTGTTGCTATTAATGCAACCTGCATGCCATTGTAATGGCCACTGTGGTTCCATATATGCATGTGTTCTGCTATGCAGCTATTTCAAATCTGTTGTTTTGGGTTAATGGGAATATCTGTGCATGCTTTTATAACTAATCCTGGATTGTGTTGACTGTTACTAACCCACATATGTTATAAAACTGTAACACCATAGCACATTTGGGAAGGCCTGTCCCAGCGGACCCCACCTCTCCTACCTCATCTGGCCATGGCACTGGGCCCCAGCATGTCTGGGAACAACCCCAAGACCTCCTTGTTTGCTGGTCCTGCACCAGCTTTGGGTGGAACCACCTCAGGGGATGGGACTCTTCCCCCCAAGAGTGGACACGGACAGGATCCTGTCACTTGAAGCCAGGTCTGAAGTTTGGTGTGTAGCAAGCTCCGAAAGGAGTTTGGAGATCTGCTACACCAGCTTGAGGGCCACGTGGTGCAATTAGAGAGTCAGCCTGCCCCTCCTGTTCAGCCCAGAGTACAGCTGCCTTCAGGGCTTTGAAGGTGCAGTAGTGACTGCCCATGGGTGGGGACTTCAGTCCCACTGTTTCCATTTTGGGGCTCATGGGCTTCTGATTTCCAAATACCCCTCACTGTTTAAGGTGTTTACCACCCATTTGTGTCATATACCACCCCTGTATGCTGTCTTGCCTGTCTTGTCTATCTTCCTACCCAACCTACCTCCCCAAATATACCTACTATCCTTCCTCAACATCCCACTCTCACCTTAAAAAAACAAAAGGGCAGTCTGTTCCCAAAACAAAATTTTGCCCCATACATAGCTGTCCATTTCGCACACATGTCCACTGTACACATGTAATCTGGTCTAATTGGCTTCACAACACATTATTGTTGCCCTCGCCCCTCTCTCAGGGGATTGAGTGTCCAAATATACCTCCAAATTCAGTATATACATGCACAGCTGTTGCTGTATAACAAATGGACAGCTATGGACCTTCTGTACACCCATCCTGCACATCCCTAGCCACTTTCCCTATTGTCTTTCCCTCTGAATGCACCCTTTTTCACCACTTTCCTATCACCCCTTTTTTTCTTTTCTTTTAAAGAAATTAGCATTGGGGTAAGCGGGATTAAGCAATCTTACTACAAATATGCACACTCACACACAATTGCACACACATATGCACACTTGCCAGGACTTAGAGGGTAACCCACACCTATCTACCCATTTGTAGAACAGTGTTGTGCTGGTACTGCAAGCTCCATGTAGCCCACAGGGTGAAGAGTGTAACAAGGTACATTTGATGTCAATTACAGCAACAGCCATTTCTAAGTATAGCAGTGGGGGTGTCATGGGTGAGAAGGCCCTCAGAGTATTTTCAACTACAAGTTTACAAACACACTGACACTGTTATTCTCAGTAATGCACACTGACACATTTGTCAGTACTGAGATCCATAGTTGCAGGTATTCCTAGGTGTGTACCAAGCTAATGTCCATGGAGAGATGAGAAGAGTAGGGCATGTGGGTACACTGGTATCATGCCACCTGACATTTATCAGCAGGCAATCTATGAACCGAAGCCACTTGAGTGATCCCCAGGGTGGCAGTTAAATTCAACATCCAATCATCTGGTTTTCTCTTGCAGAAGGCCAGTGAGGTGCTACAATTGACATGTATGCAACATATATTACATAACATGGCCAGTGTCTGGGTTAGAGACCTGTACCTAAGCATGTTCTGTTGACTGTGGTAGTCTGGTTGAGGTATCCATGGCATGTGGTGCATACAGAGTGGGGTTTCCTAGCTGTGGCATTCATAACACAACTGAGCAGACATGTCAGTGTCAGTCAATCATAGATTGCCTGTAAGCAGCCAAGCTGGATACCTGACATCTGCACATCTGTACAGAGGACAGACAGAAATCAGATAGCCAACAGGTTATGAATTAAAAAACCAGGAACTGCTGTAGTCAAAGTAACAAACCAAACGAAGTTGAAAGTAAAATTTAATGTAAAGCGCTTTTCATTTGCTCGGTGTGCAAACTTCTTCAGACAAAATGTTAAAATCCAGTAACACTTATAAATACATTCAGGTTTAGTTAATTAATCAATCCAAATAGGACAAACTCACTTAACCATCTTCTTAAAGACACAAAGAGTAACCAAATAATTACTGTCTTGAAGAATGTATACATTCATTAAAATGAAAATTAACATAAAAATTAGCATAAAAATTTACCTCATAACGACAAAACCTACAAAAACAATATATATAAAAAATATATAAATATATATATATATTCAATTCTACATACTGGGCTGATAGTATATCAACTCCACATCACCTCTTTAAGCTTTTTAGTTTCAAAATACTGCTTAAAGAACAGCTTTCATTCAAGCCTGGGAAATTATAGGCATTAAGCTTAATCTGCCAGGCTTACTCCAATTCTTCCAACTGTAAAAGTGTAGGACCACCCCTTATATCATGTAAAATTTGATCAATAACTAAGAATTTAAAACTGTGTTCAGTGTGACCAAGTATGTGTTTAACGAGTGCGTTGTCCTGCTTTTTCCTACTGCTAGCATATAAGTGCTCATACATTCTATCACGGAGCCTCCTCTCCGTTTTACCTGTGTAAAAAGTAGGACAACTTTGGCACTCCGCTAAATAAACAACCATCTTTGAATTACAGTTAGCCCTACATCTCAACTTATATTGAATGCCTTGCACAGTAAACCGGTTGGACTCTACTACATATTTGCAAAAGTGCAAGGGTAAGAATTTGAAATCTTTGTTTAAACAACAACGTTATACTTACCTTAAAACAGTAGGGATGTTTAAATGTCAAGGGTGTAATATATATATATATATTTTATATATATATATATATATTTTTTTATATATATATTATTATATATATTGTTTTTGTAGGTTTTGTCATTATGAGGTTAATTTTTTTTTTACTTTCAACTTCGTTTGGTTCGTTACTTTGACTACAGCAGTTCCTGGTTTTTGAATTCATTGTTGGTGTTCGTGTTTTTTGTTTAACAGCCAACAGGTTATGCATTAGGATAAATGTTTTGACAGATAGACATCTGACAACTGATAGGTATGCCATTACTACATGACAGCAGCCCTCAATGACATGTCCTAAAGATGTAGTAGTCTACAGTTAATATCCACTTATTAGATCAATAGCCAATAGGAGATATTAATAACATACAGCACACACACCAAGAACACGATAGTCAGTACTCAGAGTCCAGCTTTGCATGCAGGGGTGTATAGTTCCAGTACTACAATCTGTAATCTACTCTTAATTGAAAAAGCACTGTTAAAAGTAGTAATGTAATGATACAATACATGCAAGTGTGCCTGCATATAACCTGGGATACTACCCATGTATGAAACACATACAAATAGAAAAGATCGTGGTATTAGCCATGTATACTCAGGTGTCCCATACAGTATACTCACACCCCTTGCTACTTTAATGACAGCACATAGAAGCATGTTATGTACATGGAATTAAATACACTTATTAAAGATGGTCATTACCCTGCTATTTTATCAGACTGGAATGTGATCACTGGTTACCAGGCCTGAGCTATGCTTAGCAGGTGTAAGCATTCCTTAAATGTAAATGCTAAGCAGATTTGCACAGTGGTAAGCGAAGCTTACATGGTGTAAGTGCCTTTTCATTTAACTGTACATTAGCACTGCTCAGCTTCACGCTAACCCATGCAAACCCACTTAAAGCTGCTCAAAACTGCCTTAACAACTCTGTATCCAACAGCCCTTTTTCTGCATAGCAACAAAATAAACAGCCCTTGCTGGTCTTGAACCCAGGACCCAGTAGATTATAGTCACAGCACTTAAGCAACAAGCCAAACTTATGTCTGTTTCTTGTTCAAATATATCATTCAGTACAAGTACTAAATCGTAGTGAACATCTACTTTGACTACTGCAATTGTTTATTACTTGTTAATGAAAATAGTGTTCAATCAGTCATGTTTTTACATCTAAATATACACATATCAGATAAATATGTAGATATATGTATACATGTACATACACACACACACACAGACACACACACACACATATATATATATATATATATATATATATACATATATATATATATATATATATATATATATATATATATATGTGTGTGTGTGTATGTATATATAACATATGCACATAACATGTAGTGGAGTCATACCTCAGCACCATAACTCACAACCTCTTAGTAAAAGGGAACATAATGTAAGTATTGCAGTTATAAATGTAGAATGTTGCTATAGCAACAGGGGTTGTATCAACAGACATGCTACTGCATTTCTAAAGACAGGAAATGTGTGAGTAACACACTACATCTAAGACTCCAAACTCTGGCCAGTCTGCAGATAGCCCTACAGGTGAGAGTTTCCTCAACCACATAACACTGTCATGCCAGACTTTAAATAATGCAGAACAGCCATATCCACACAAACCCTGTTAAACCAACATTACTTCAAATGTAGAATAGCAATACTTACATTTGTCCCCATGTCTGGAACATCCCCTCCTGTTTGTTGGCCTGTCTCCACAGTGTAAGTTGTAAGAGGTATTTTCAACTAACCCTTGTGATGCTGTTTGTCAGACACCATCATGAAGTCCCGCTCACAGTGAAGGAAAACGTCCAACACCCACATGAAGTGCTTACTTATAGGAGTGTGTTTCCATGCAATTCACTATAGGAATGATACCACAGCTGTTCTACATGCAATTAGCAATTGGAGGACTCCAATTCTTGCACAGGTCATCAGCTGGTCATGAGCTTTACCTACAAAAGTCAAGCTGCTGCCTATGCAAAATAGATGTATTTTTCCACATCTACCAGAGGGGGAGAGAGTGAGTGAGACAGAAAGAAAGTAAGAAAGGAAGGGAGAAAGAGCCATGCATGTTTGTGTATGATCTGTGGGTGGAGAGTGGTTTCTGGGTATTATAACGGTTGCCTATATTGTTTACTAATCCATACTGTTACATAGTAATTGCACAGGGCAGTACATGTTTATGGCTGTGGATTGTCTACAACATCCTCTACAGTGTTTGAAAACTCTTGGCCTTGTAATGTGGATATTGGGACATATAGGTCCTCAGTATTATAATGTAGCAAAACCCACCCTGCAGTGAATCCTGTCATTACACAATCACCCCAACACCCACACAAGATACTGATGACACACACAAACACACATACTTACCAGTACTGAGTTTCAACCCCCTACCTGGCTATGTATTGCTATTACAGTGTTATGCAGTTATTGCATGTTCCATGGAGCTTTCACAGTTGCCATGTCTGGGATTAGAATTCCTACCTAATTATTATGCTACACTATAGTATTACGGCATTATCACAAGTGCCACTGAGCTTATCTGCTGGAGACCTGTCCAAAGGTATCTTTGAAGGTGAATAACATCAGCAGCAGTGCTAAAGAAGAGGTAAGGGGAGAGTAGTAAGTGTCAATGTCCATAATATCAGATATCATTCAACACACACACACACACACACACACACACACACACACACACACACACACACACACACACACACACACACGCGCACACACACACACACTCACACAAACACACACACAGTTTTATAGTTGCCATATCTGGGATTAGAACTCCTACCTAACTACTATGCTACACTAGAGTATCACGCAGTTATCACAAGCACCATGGAGTTTATATGCTGAAGAGCTATCCAAAGGTATCTTTGAAGGTCACTAACATCAGCAGCAGTGCTAAAGGAGAGTAAGGGGAGGGTAGTAAGTGTCAATTTCCATAAAATTAGATATCATCAGAGACACATACACTCTTTCACACAAAAACACACAGTTTCACAGTTTCCATGTTTGGGATTAGAACTCCTACCTAACTAGTATGCTACATTATAGCATTACAGAGTTATCACAAGTGCCACAGAGCTTATATGTTCAGAGAGCTGTTCAAAGGTATCTTTGATGGTGACTAACATCAGCAGCAGTGGTAAAGGAGGAGTAAGGGATTGAGTATTAAGTGTCAATATCCATAATATCAAATATCATCCAATACACACACACACACTCTCACAAAAATGCACACCGTTTCATACTTGCCATGTTTGGGATTAGAACTCCTGCCTAACTAATATGCTACACTATAATATTACGCAGTTATCACAAGCGCCATGGAGCTTATATGTTGGAGAGCTGCCCAAAGGTATCTTTGAAGGTGACTAACATCAGCAGCAGTGCTAAAAGAGGGGTAAGGGGAGAGTAGTAAGTGTCATTGTCCATAAAATCAGGTATCATCAAAGACACACTCTCTCACACAAACACACACAATTTCACAGTTGCCATGTCTGGGATTAGAACTCCTACCTAGATAGTATGCTATACTATAGCATTACACAGTCATCGCAAGCGCCATGGAGCTTATATGGCTGTCACTTATCCAAATGATTATTTCAAGGAAACTGACATCAGCAGGCATGCTAAAGTAGGACAATGGGAGGTGTAGTGAGTGTGAATGGTCTCAAAATCATTCATCTCCACACACACACACACACACACACACACACACACACACACACACACACACACACACAGAGTTTCAAAGTTGCCATGTCTGGGATTAGAACTCCTACCTAACTGGTTTTCTACACTACAGTATTACACATGTATCGCAAGCACCATGCAGCTTATAGGGCTGAGATTTGGCCAGAGAGTGATTTCAACATGACTGACATCAGCAGGAGTGCTAACATGGGCAATGGGAAGTACAGTGTATGTGAATGGGCCATGAACATTCCTCTGGAAGCACACACACACACACACACACACACACACACTCAGTCACACACAACTTTACATTTGACAGGACTGGGTATACAAATGCTAGATGAATACTGATTTGTACTATCGTGTTACACAGTTATCACAAGCACCACAGACATTATAGGGCTAAGGGCTACCAAAAGCAATGTCTACAGTGATTGACATCAGCACATCACGTGATAATGGCCAATTGGATGTGTGGTGGGGGGATAGGCCTCGTGATGGAAATCTCTCGGTCTCTCTCTTCCCCACATCTCTGTGTGTGTATGTTTGACATATTACAGTGTGTTGGCCTTGGATATGTGTGAGTATTCCTAGCCAATGTGTGTGCAAAGCATGAATGGTGTACAATGTGGTGTGTGTGAACAGACATCTGCAACTGACAGATATGTATAGTCCACTGTGTTGTTAGACATAGGCTTCATTTCTCTATGTGTATGAGCATGCTCAATATGACCGTCTGTATTGAGTGTGTGAATCCATTCCAGGTAGGTTGTACTACAGGCCAGAGTTTGGTGTTCTACTCCTACAGCTAACAACCTGTTTCTGCAGGATATATGTAGATAGGTTGACAATATGGAGTCACAATGGGTGACAGATAGTGGGATACTGTAACTGTTGTGTCTGTGCAGCTTGTGTTACATGGTTGGTGTTAGCAGAGATATTCAAACATATGTACTGTTTTACACTGTGATGTATTATGTCATCAACTACTGACAGATATATTTATTTGCTCACAGTTTTTTTCCTGGGAAATACAAGATGAATGAAGGTGTGTCCAGTAGTGTGGTCTGCAGCCTACATATTCTTGCACACTCATACCATTCTGGAGGGGTAGCTGCAGACACTTGCTGATGGGTCTGTGTAAATGGTCCAACACCTTGGTACTATGGTGGCTGAGGATCCCCTTCTTGTACATATATCGATGTAACAGAATGGCCATATCCTTCTTTGGCCATACCTCTCAGCTGTACAGATTCACCCAGGGCTCATACATCTGGTCAGTTCCCCTTCACATTGTGGTTTATGAGCATGTTTGTAGCCACCCTTTACAGGGTTTTCAGGCAGGGGTAGTATAGGCACACATCAGAGTTTAAGACTTCACACAGTCCATGACGTCCATGCTTCTACACACCCCACTCTGTTATTCTACCCTCTTCCTAACATTATGCAAGCAATATCTGAGAAGTACCCCTATAGTTGTCCCTTCATCCCAGCGGTATTTAACGGTTGGTCCACAGTTCATGCAGTAGGACATGGTGGGCATGCTACTGGGATTCATCAACATGGCCTTGCATTTGTGTTCTGTTAACTGTGTTATGTTGTTAGTGGGACCCCATGAGATAACATACATTGGCACTATGGGTGAGGCACAGCCCTATGACAGAGTACTGTAGCCATTTGCTAGTGATGCAGGCCATCTGTATCAGGCCAGTGCATTCTGTCACTCTGACATTCCCAGGCTGAGAGCCACTGGATTCCCCTGGGGTGACAGGGTAAGTGTGTGAGGTGTTAATTGCAATATTTTCTGTCCATATTAATCCATTGGTTTGAATGCTGGCAGGGTGCTGCTTACAGCTAGGGACACACCTGCATGGGACACCTCTTCAGTATGCTGCATTCTGTGGGTAATCCCATACAGAAGTGGGGGTCATACTGTACTCATTTCCAGCAACAAGGATATGACCTGTGATAAACCTGTGGCTAATGGTGGAGTGAGCTGAGTGCATGTGTGATATGGAAGCTTCTCGAAACTGACTCACAGATATACATGGGACAGTCCCTTTATGCTGCCTTGTGAGGGGACATAGACAGTCTCTCATTACTTCATAACTGTGCCTTTTGTGGTCTGCCACTGATTGGCCAGACTACATCAGTAGTCCATACTACACAGGCAAGTAATGTGCTTCTAACTTGTATATACAATTCCAAAGGTGTGTGCAGTCGACAGTTACATTTTATGTACTCCTGTCTTGGGTACTTCCACCTCTGTACTGTGTGTATGTATGGGCCCACATTCATGGCATGTCCATCTTTCAGATGGTGACAGATATTCACATCTGGACAGTGATTATGAATGAGTGCTAACATGGGTTGGTACAATTGGGGAGAGATGGGCAAAGGCTGCCAGCCTAGCCAAATAGACTTTGATATATAATTCTGGCATTTTTAAATAAATGTAAAATACAGGCATGTTTTCTTGAGTGTAAAAGATTACTGTGAAATGTGGAACTGCAAAATATGTGACAACATTGCACTCTACTGGCCCAGTGAAGCATGTTGTGATCCTTTCATATTAAAATTCTGCTCCAGTGCATATGGATGAAGATTGCATGCCCATTGTTTTAAGGCTAAAGTTTATGACCAGAATTTAGTTGTGGATTGTGCTTTATTGCTCTAGTTTCTGTTAGAATATACATGTGAAATGTCTTCTATTGTTGTAAGTTTCTGTGCAGGTGTTAGATTGCTAAATTATGCAGTTTGTGGCCTGAGAACTCAGACCAGGTGTTAAGATGCTGCAGTATGAATACTGGGAAAACCTAAGTGTCAAAAATTATGTAATTTTGGGAGAGCCTCAGAGACATGTTTGTTAGAAATGTTTGAATACTATTTCTCACAAGAGACCTGGGAACATTTTGATCTTGGATATCCAACTTTTCAGTACTCTGCCTTGTGCTCACATGTAAGTTTTAGCACTGTGATTTCTTGTAGGAATAGTTAAAGCTAGTAAAGATTAATTAGGTATTTTTCTTTGAAATCAGACCTGTCCTACTGTATTATTTGAAGTTCCAGTGTGATCTCTGAACTCTTAGGTATCTCTGTGGTATAGTAGTTTTGTCTTCTGTTTTAATTATTTATTATTAAATATTTTTAAATCCTTCTACCTGAGGCTGATTTGTGTAGAGATAAGCTCTAGAGTACATTGCATATTTATAGAAGTTATTGTAATAGGCCACTCTAAAGTAAGCCTTGACTATTAGTCATACTACCACTGGATAATAATATTGCACAGTAATAATTGGACACCCTTTTAAGGGCCTTTTAGTAGCTGATATTATTAACTGGGTGGTGGCAGTAATTACTACCGTGTAGTCTGGGTAAAGGGGCACAGTTGGAGATTCTATGTAAGCCTTTACCAGGAGTGTCTGTGAAGTTGTATAAATACTTATCTCAAAGTGTGTGTGTGTTGTGTCAGCTACTTGGCAGGGACAGAAAGCGCTGGTTGGCCAGAGAGGGTACTGGAGGTTTTAGCTTGCCCAGTTAGGCTGAGACCTGGACCCTATAGCTGTGCCAGTGGGGAGTCTTATTGGGGACCTGGTGAGCAAGGGAGCAACCAGCCCCAGACTGACTGTGATCTCTGTGTGCACGTAAGGGAAATTGTACTTTACTGTGTGTATTAGTTATCCTTTTCTCTTCTATGAGACAACCTCTCTGGTGTGAGTGGTGAAGATTGAGGCTCCTTTATTGCTGGGCCAGGGCACGGTCATCACAAGTGTTCAGCAGTGGTGGGATCTACTTCACACTAATTGGCTTGTAGTGGTGTGGGTAGAGCAAATTCCTGTAGTTTATGTACAGTGATCTCTAAAAGTGTTTTGTACTCTAAAACAGCCACGCAGTGTATACTCAGAGTTCAGATCACAATTGTTTTATTTCTTTTGTTAGCTTAGTGTTAGTCAGGGTGAGCAGGCAGCATGTCAGCAGAATAGTATGGAAAGCTGACAAGGAGCCAGCTGGCAGAGATGTGCCAGGCTAGGGGACTGGTGCATGGAAACCTGACTAAAGCAGACCTGATTGCAGCCTTGGTTACAGCTGCATCAGAAAACAGCAGCCTGGGGGACAATCAGACTGACAGTGGAGATACAATATCCTCGGAGAATGGACAGCTCAACCTTTCTGCAGTGGACTTAAAAATCCATCTGGAGCTAAAGAGACTTGAGTTGGAGGCCAGGGGTATGGAACTAAAAGCAGCTCAGAAAATGAGTCTACAAGCTGAGGTGAATGTACGGCAGAGGAGACATGAGAGGGAAATGCTGACTCTTCGCCAGAGTCATGTAGGTAATGGGGAAGGGAGTAACTGGAGCCCAAAAGCACAAAAGGTCAGTAAATTTCTTCCACAGTTTAAAGAGGGGGATAATATAGCTTCATTCATATGTTTGAGTGGGTATGTAAACTGTATGAAATTGAGCAAAGGCTCTGGGTATGGTTCCTGACCCCCTTACTCCATGGTAAAGCTGTAACTTCTTTAGCAAAAATGCATGACACTGACTGTTTTGATTATACTGTTGTAAAAAGACATTTATTAGAATGTTTTAAGCTAACACCTGAAATGTATAGGAAAAACGTTTTGTGAGCATAGATGCAAGGCAGATTAAAATGCATGGGAGTATGTTGTTGAACTGAGCACTTATTTTCATAGCTGGGTGAGTGGATGTCAGGTCACCACTTTTGAAGGGCTGGCAGACCTTTTGGTAAGGGAACAAGCCCTTAGCACTTTACCTGAGGATATGAGGATCTGGTTAGCTGATAGACAGTGTGCTACTTCAGAGGAGTTGGGGAAGAAGGGAGACCTATACCTAGCAAGCAGGGCAGCCCCTGCACAGGAAAGGGACCCTCAGTACTGCTCATGGGACTAAAGGAAGCGATGGTGGGCAGCACAGACTGCAGCAACAGAATCTGCCAGTAGGAAGCGAAGCCGCTAGTCCAGGTACATGTCCAGGACCTAGGGCAAAATGTTTTGAATGCAATCAGTGGGGCAATGGGGCATACAGATGTCTATGGAGGCAAGGTGGGGAACCAAAGGTGAGGGAGCCAGTAAGTCAGAAAGACAAAATGCCAACAGTGGGTTGTCTTGAGACAACAGGGGTATGGAACTACCATCCTGCAGATGTCCTGAGAGGGAAGGATTTGGACGAGGCAGTACTAGCCTGGGGGAGACCCAGACAGACTGCATATTTGCAGCCAGGACTGCTGAGGTGGTTACTTCAGGGAGTGAGCTACGCTGTAGCAGTGAGACTGAATGTGAGCCACAGCTGCCTGTGGGTACTGATGTTCATTGGACAGGGTAACTGCAAAGGTAGAGGTGAGTAGTAGTACCCAGGCTGACAGTGAGGCACCGCTGTCAGAGGATGCCAGACATCCTGTGGAAGGACGCTGGGAAGGGTTACAAGGAGAGACTTGAGATAGGCTCAGCTCTCAGACCCTACATTGCAAAGCCTGAGGCAGGTAGCTACAGAGGCAGCTGATTCTCAAGGGAAGGGAGAATCTGTATACTGGAACAAAGGGTTACTGTACAGAGAGTGGACCCCTGAGAGAGGGATAGAAGGTGAGAGAGTACAGCAGTTGGTAGTGCCTAGAGATTACCGTGTGGCGCTTCTAGCCATAGCCGATGATATTCCATTTGGAGGTCATATGGGCATAAAACATACAAAGAGGCGTATTATGCAGAACTTCTATTGACCTGGAATTTGCAGAGATGTAACAGGGTACTGCAGGTTCTGTGAGCAATGCCAAAAGGTAGGCAAGGCAGGAGACAAGGTGAGAGCTCCTTTGATGCCTTTGCCTGTGATTGAGGATCCATTTCAGAGGGTAGCTATGGATATTGTGGGTCCTCTGAGTACCCCTAGTTCCACAGGGAAAAAGTATATCCTAGTGATTGTAGATTATGCTACACGATACCCTGAAGCAGTGGCTTTGTCCTCCATTGAGGCTGAGAAGGTGGCAAATGCTTTGCTAGAAATTTTCAGCAGGGTAGGTTTTCCAAAGGAAATACTGTCTGACAGAGGTGCCAATTTTATGTCAGACCTGCTGGCTTGTCTGTGGAAGTCCTGTGGGGTGAAGCACATGAAGACTGCCTCCTACCATCCCCAGACTAATGGTCTTGTTGAGAGGTTAAACTCTACAATCCAGTCCATGCTATGGGCATTTGCAGATCAGTTTAAGAGGGAGTGGGACAAATATTTGCCCCATCTGTTGTTTGCTTACAGAAAGGTTTCCCAGGATTCCACGGGTTTTTCACCCTTTGAGTTGCTGTATGGGCATAGGGTGAGGGGACCACTAGATTTAATTCGAGATGAGTGGGAAGGTGAGTGTGAGTCTCACAAGGAGTCTGTTGTGGCATATGTCCTGAACCTCAGGACAAGGCTCAGGGAACTCATGGGCCTGGCCCAGGAGAACCTGGCAGAAGCCCAACAACAGAAAAATGTGTGGCATGACAGGAATGCTTGAGTTAGAGAGTATGCTGCAGGGCAGCACGTGATGGTTCTCATTCCTGTCAGACACAACAAGTTGCAGGCAGCTTGGGAGGGACCCTACAAGGTGGTAAGAAAGGTAAGTGGTGTTAACTACATGGTGGAAGTGCTAGGCAGACGGCAGAAGCACAAATTCTATCATGTTAACATGATGAAACCTTACCATGATAGGGAGGCCCTTGTGCTGAGCATTTGCAGTGGATTGCAGGAGGAGTCTGAGGGAGATCTGGGGACTGATCTCCTCAGTGAGGCTCGGGCTGACACCTCAGTGGAAGGGGTAGCAGTGTCCCAGCAGTTATCTCCTACCCAGGTTCGAAAAATCCAAGCAGTGTTGCAAGAGTTTGGGGGCATGTTCACCAGGAAAACAGGGAGCACCCACCTGGTGCAGCACCAGGTGGATACAGGACCCCAATGCCTATCAGGCAGGCCCCTTATAGTGTGCCTGAGAGAGTCAAACAGACTCTGAAGGAGGAGGTACAGGAGATGTTGGTACTAGGGGTGATTCAAGAGTCCAACAGTCCCTGGACCTCACCAGTGGTTTTGGTGTCTAAGAAGGGTGGCAGCAACATGTTCTGTGTGGATTACAGGAAATTAAATTGTCACACAGAGTCAGGTGCTTACCCCATGCCTAGGACAGATGAGGCCCTAGAGCAGCTGGGTGGGGCTATGTATCTTACAACCATTACTCTTACCAAGGGTTACTGGCAGGTGCCCTTGACTCCCAGTGCTAGAGAGAAGTCAGCCTTTGTGACTCCTTTTTGCTTGTCTGAGTTCACAAAGATGCCCTTTGGGATGAAGAATGCCCCAGCGACTTTCCAGAGGCTGGTAGATCATATCTTAGCAGAAGCAGGAGGGTATGCCCTTGCTTACATGGATGATATTGCTATCTATAGCCATTCCTGGCAAGAGCACCTTCAGCATGTCAGGGAGGTGCTGGGCAGACTACAGAGGGCCGAGTTGACCATTAAGCTGAGCAAATGTCAGGTGGGTATGACTGAGGTCTCCTACCTAGAACATAGAGTGGGGAATGGTAAGATAAGGCCAGAACCTGCCAAAGTGGAAGCTATTCAGGCATGGCCTGCACCTCTTACCAAAAAGCAGGTGAGGGCATTCTTGGGGACAGCAGGGTACTACAGAAAGTTCATTTCCAATTATAGTATCATAGCTGCTCCCCTCACAAACCTGACAAGGAAGAACAGGCCAGATAAGGTAGTGTGGACCCCAGCATGTGAGCAGGTATTTCAGAAGATTAAGGAAGCTTTGGGAGGACCCCCTGTGTTAGGCAGTCTAGACTACAGCAAAGACTTTGTTGTGCAGGTGGATGGTTCAAACTATGGGGTAGGGGCTGTACTTAGCCAGATTTCTTTAGACAGAGAAGAGCACCCAGTAGTTTATCTCAGTCGTAGACTCCAACCTAGGGAGGAATGCTATGCAGCGGTAGAAAGGAATGTCTAGCCATAGTGTGGGCACTACAAAAACTTCAGCCTTATCTGTATGGAAGAAAATCCACTGTGATGACAGATCACAACCCTTTAACATGATTAAACAGAGCCTGTCAGCAAAATGCCAAGTTGCTAAGATGGAGTCTGGGGTTGCAAGCATATATGTCAGTGCAGTACCGCAGTGGAAGTAGCAATGCCAATGCAGATGGGCTCCCAAGACAGGGAATGGTGTAAGGTATACCCAGATAGACCTGACACTCTCAAGCAACGTTTATCAAGGGGCAATTGAAATACTTGCTTGAGTTCCCTGGGGGGGAGGAGATGTGAGAATTGGGGAGAGATGGGCAAAGGCTGTCAACCTAGTCAAATAGAATTTGATGTATAATGCTGGCATTTGTAAATAAATGTAAAATACAGGCATGTTTTCTGAGTGTAAAAGATTACTGTGAAATGTGGAACTGCAAAATATGTGACAACATTGCACTCTACTGGCCCAGTGAAGCATGTTGTGATCCTTTCATATTAGAATTCTGCTCCTGTGTGTTTGGATGAAGGTTTCATGCCCATTATTTTAAGGCTAAAGTTTATGACCAGAATTTAGATGTGGAATGTGCTTTATTGCTCTAGTTTCTGTTAGAATATACATGTGAAATGTCTTCTATTGCTGTACGTTTCTGTGCAGGTGTTAGATTGCTAAATAATGCAGTTTGTGGCCTGAGAACTCAGACCAGGTGTTAAGATGATGCAATATGAATACTGGGAAAACCTAAGTGTCAAAAATGATGTAACTTTGGGAGGGCCTTAGAGACATGTTTGTTAGTAATGTTTAAGTACTATTTTTCACAAGAGACCTGGGAGCATTTTGATCTTGGATATACAACTTTTCAGCACTCTGCCTTGTGCTCACATGTAAGTTTTAGCACTGTGATTTATTGTAGGAATAGTTAAAGCTAGTAAAGATTAATAGGTATTTTTCTTTGAAATCAGACCTGTCCTACTGTATTATTTTAAGTTCCTGTGTGATCTCTGAACTCTTAGATATCTCTGTGGTGTAGCAGTTTTGTCTTGTGTTTTAATTATTTATTATTAAATATTTTTAAACCTTCTACCTGTGGCTGATTTGTGTAGAAATAAGCTCTAGAGTACATTGCATATTTATAGAGGTTATTTTAATAGGTCACTCAAACGTAAGCCTTGACTGTTAGTCATACTACCATTGGATAATAGTATTGCACAGTAATAATTGGACACCCTTTTAAGGGCCTTTTAGTAGCTGATATTATTAACTGGGTGGTGGCAGTAATTACTACTGTGTAGTCTGGGTAAAGGGGCACAGGTGGGGAATCTGTGTCAGCCTTTCCCAGGAGTGTCTGTGAAGTTGTATAAATACTTATCTCAAAGTGTGTGTGTGTTGTGTCAGCTACTTGGCGGGGACATGAAGCACTGGTTGGACAGAGAGGGTACTGGAGGTTTTAGCTTGCCAAGTTAGGCTGAGGCCTGGACCCTATAGCTGTGCCAGTGGGGAGTCTTACTGGGGACCTGGTGAGCAAGGGAGCAACCAGCCGCAGACTGACTGTTATCTCTGTGTGCACTTAAGGGAAATTGTACTTTACTGTGTGTATTAGTTATCCTTTTCTCTTCTATGAGATGACCTCTCTGGTGTAAGTGGTGAGGACTGAGGCTCCTTGACTGCTGGGCCAGGGCACGGTCGTCTCATGGGTATTGCTGAGAAGCATTGTGGTTGGCACTGCAGTTGTCGAAACATGGCCCTGTCATCAACAGTACTGGCCATAGGCCAATGAGACACAACCTTCCATGCCTACATGCTGACCACTTCTGGACAATATTGAACACACAACATCCTAACACATGGACCCCTGCATATTGTACACATGCAACAATCTATCCTGTAGATTGGGCCAGTGCAGGTAATCTGTGCTCCATTGTTATTAAACCCACATGTACATGTTCCTGCATTTCTACATAGGATTGGGGGGTGGGGGCTCACCTGACAACTTTAAACATTTGCTATGACTGTACTGGTATTTCAGGTACTCTGTTGGCTTCCATTTCATTTTGTATTCTGACCTATCATGCAGACTGGAGGCATATCAGTAGACTACAGATCTTAGGTTTTATTGGCCTACATTTCAGTTTCAGACTTCTTACCCTTCAGAAATAACATACAACTGCCACACCTGTTGTAGTCTGTCTGTGTAGGTCTGGAGGGGGGCTGTTAACCACTACCATCAATTGGAGGCCTTAGTCCAGCTCTTCTTTATGGTCATCTACACCTGTCCTGCTGGCTGAGGCTAGTGGTGGGTATGTGTGTCTCACTGACATGCATGTGTGTGTCCTATGGACACACTTTTAGGCCACCACATGTACTGCAGTGGGATTTGTCACCTTGTCTAGTACTGCCTAGTTACTTGACATCAGTATTTGTTAGGGATTTCATGCTGCCCATATAGGTGTCCACTATCTGCGGCCATCCCATTCAGTCACCCGATTCCCTTGCATGCTCACATCCATACCATAGATACAGCTATCAGAACATACTACTCCATTAAGCAATTGATAGGAAGAGTGACTTACCTTGTGGCTGTGCCAGTATTGGGGACAGTGCTGGAGGGCTGACTATGTCGGATGCACATAGTACACTCCTTATACATGGTAAAGCATAGGTAGTGTCATGTTTGGCATCCCTTTTACTGTATGTGCAAGTCAGAGAGAGGTGTCATTCCCTGGTCCCTACCGTGTCAGTGTATGTGCTATGCATTGCTTCTTTGCCAAAGCCTGGCCATACAGGGCACACTTCCATCTGCCTACATGGGCAGGCTCAGGTTGTTCCTCCTCCGAGTCCCTCTGTGCCTTTGATGGCCTTGGCAATGTTGGTGGGGGGGGGGCTATGTGGCCTTGCCCTATGCTGTTCCTGCTGCAGCTGTTTTCCCAGAATCATATTGTGTAGCATGGCACATACTATGAACATTTGTGTACATATAGCTGGAGAGTACTACAAGGCTTTACCAGATATGTCCAGGCAGTGGAACCATGACTTGAGCATCCCAGACACATGCTCTATTATGATTCTGGTTTGTGCATGTGCCTCATTATGGAGTTCTTGTTCGGGTGTGTCTGCATTTCTGATGGGTGTCATCAGCCACAGCTCCAGTGCTTAACTAGCATCCCCCACTAGGTGGCCATATCGGATGTCACCACTGGCAAATGACTAGTACAGCTGTGTCATATGCCAGATGTGGGAGTCATGACAGCTTCCAGGGCTGCCAGCACACACATTCAAGATAATGCCCTGGGCATCGCACATGACCTGGCAGTTGATGGAGGGGAAGACCTTACGGATTATGTAGACCTTACCCCGCTCACTGGGTAGAGCTTTAATGTGTATGTGTGTGCAGTCTATAGCACCCACTACCTCAGGGTATTCTGTTATTTGGTGGAAGAGATGCATATTGTGAGTCAATGCCACATGGGTGTTGAGGAAATATATGTGCTCAGCTTCATATTCTGACATGGCATCCAGAAACTGGTGGAGTATCCTGGATGCTGATGCCTATGAGATCCCCATGATATCCCCATTTGCCCTTTGGAAGGTACCTGTGGCTAGTATTCTTAAGCCTACACATACCTTGGTATCCACTGGGATGGGTTCCCCCTCTGCTGGTTCTGTGTGTGAGGTGTAGCTAGCACAGCTCAACAATTTGCTGTAGAATGCCCCTGTTCACCCGGTAGTGCTCCACTATCTCCAGCTCATGTGGCCCCTGGTAGGTTACCCTGGGTCCGTACACTCTTCTCCTTCTCCTCACTGTGGGTTGGTCATCAGAATTCATATCCTCACCACCCTCAGCCTCTTGCACATATTGATGTATCCACAAAAAGATAGTGAATGGAGACCACCACGATGTAGTAAAAAAGTATAAAACTATTTGTATAAAACAAGCACTTTCACGTGTATCCAACACGCTCCTTCAGGTTTTAACACTGATAATCCAACAAAGGCTTATATATATGCTTATACATCATCTAATTAATGAGTTAATAGATAAATTAAAGCAAGCTACTTAAGTCAATCAAGGTTATATAATCAATTATTAATTCTGGCATAAAGCCCAACCCAAAACAATCCATTCAACTCACTAGAGTGTATACTGCATTTATAAAATAAAATAAAATAAAATAAACATCATTTAACCAAAGTAAAAATAAAAATAAAAATGAAAACTCTGACTATAGAAATACTATATATACAAAAGCAAACACAAAAAATAATAACGCAAAGAATAAAAACTAAAACAAGAATAAACAATAAATCATATATCAACAAATATATGTGCTATTAACCCTAGAACAAGAACAAGTTTATACATATATATATTTATTTACATTCCTCTATAGAACATCTAAGGAATGTATGGATGTAAAGCCATATGGAGATATGTGAAAATTATAAAAATATATATCATTATTGATAGAATAAGAACAACAGTTAAAACATAAAAGCATGCTCAATGTCTAGCACATGCCATCATAAAACTTATATGTAATCCTTTCAGCATATAACCCATAGAAAAATGATAATAATGAAAAGGACATAATAAATTTTGTCAAAAAGACAATATAAGTACTTATCTTTAAAATAATTATAGTTAATTACGTGCTATCAAAACAGGTTTTATACTAATATGTTGATTGAGACCTGGCTCAATATGAGCCCTCATTTTCAAAATCCAATTTAGCTCAACCTTCTCTAGATAATTCATTTTATCACCCCCCCCCCCCCGTTTATTTATACCCACAACCTGTAAGGCTCGAAACTTAAAGGCATGGCCTGGATTTACATCCACGTGTTTAGCTAAGGCATTGCTTAAATTCTTTTTCCTTATATCATAGGTATGATTATATATTCGATCTCTCAATCTTCTTGATGTCATGCCTATATAGAAGGCCATGCATTCCATACAGGTGGCTAGGTATATTAAATTTACACTTTCACAAGTGGCATAGAAACTGGGAGTAAAGGTGTAATCAAGATGGGATGGGTGAACTGATGTTCAGTGGCTATAAATTTGCACATATTACATCTATTGCATGGGAAAGTGCCATATTCTAAAACTCGCCTATTCATATTATTAGTTAACAAATTAGTTTTATCAATGCACAAGGGTCTTTTCAGGTTTTTACTATTCCTGTATCTAAATCTGGGTGTTTCCCCATACTAACTGGGAACATTTATAATCTACAAGTAATATGTTCCAGTTTTTCCTGATGATATTTGTGATATATTTAATATCACTAGCATATCTGGTTGTAAAAAAAACTTAATTGGATCATATTTAGCTCCAGTATTGTAGTTATTCCTAGGATATCTATAGGTTTTAAAGCCCTCTGTATCATAACCCGTAGTATCTAATATCAGATGTTTAGCATCTTGTATTAAGCAGGCTGTATAGCCTCTTTCCTGGAATAGCTGTTCCATAAAATCTAATTGTGAATTCCTGTCAGCATCATTTCTACATAATTTTGTGACTCTCATGAATTGACTTTTAACAACGTTTGGAAACACAAAACGTGGATGCATACTATTATAATGTAGTAAAGAGTTCTTCCAACATTGTTTCCTATATAGATTAGTTGAAATCGAACCATCTAAACTTCTAGAGATTGTAATATCTAGAAAATCTAACTTAACATGGGATGCTTCCATTGTAAACTTTAAAAAATGGGTGGTAGACTCTAAATAAAGAATCAAATCTTTCAATGAGTCCAAACTTCCATCCCATACAATTAGTATATCATCCACAAAATGTCTATATAACAAAATTTGTTTAAAGAATTCACTACCAAACAAATATGTACTCTCCCATTGGTATAAAACCAAATTCGCATACGAATTTGCACATGGGGTGCCCATAGCGACACCCCAGATCTGTGCATATATAGCATCACGATACATAAATAGATTGTTATTGAGTACTACATCCAGAAGCGTACAGATAACTAACTGTGTATTACTATCTAGCCCTCCCATTTTGAGTAATAGCTCCCTAATCGCCTCTAGTCCATAATCATTAGGAATCACTGTAAATAGGTTCCTAACATCTAGAGAAACCAAAATGGCAGAGGAGGGAAACCTGTCTTTTTCTGTTAGGTTTCCTAAATCATCTAGTAGCTGGTATGTATCTTTTAATATGGTCAGAATACTTCTGGCTATAGGTCCCAGAATCTATTCCAAATAAAGGGAAATCTTTTCAGTAACCCACCCAGCTCCTGACACTATGGGTCGGATGGGGGGGGGGGGAGTGTCCTTATGTACCTTAGGAAGGCCTTTGATTAAGGGTACTAAGGGAAACTCCACTAATAAATATTCATAAAATTCTTTAGTAATTTGTCTACACATCAAAAGATCATATAGAAAATCATGAACATTTCTTACTACACCAACAAGAGCATTATGCTCAATTAAACGATATACATTTGTGTCACTTAGCATATTGGTCATCATCTCATCATACATAGAGGAGTTCAGTAGCACAATGCCTCCCCCTTTATCAGCTGGTTGGATAATTAGGCTATTATCATTGGAAAGGTTATGAAGTGAACGCCATTCATTCACATCTAGATTATAATATAGATTCTTAAAAATAGCACCTGAAAAATACTTATAAAAGTCCCATTCACATACTTGAACAAAGCATTCTATATTAGGGGGGAAAACAGGTGTAAAAGTACTTTTATGCTTAAAGCAACTCGCTAGAGCTGTTCCATTTACATCTTTAAACAGTAACTTTAAAGATAAATTTCATGCAAAAAGCCGTAAATCAGTCAATACCTCAGTGAGGTTGCTGCTCTGTGCAGGAGTAAACAAGAGACCTCTATTCAGTAAGGTCACTTCACTAGAGTTCAACACACGGCTCGAAAGATTGAAAACAAGTTTGTTCAATTCCTGTTCCTTCTCTGTACCTCCATGGTCTCGCCTGAAAATTTCCTTTTCCGTCTTCCTCGACTGCTGGATCTCGCTTATGGCTTGATGCGGTATTGTATTGGAAACGGCAAAAAACCATTGGCATCTTTCCCCGGTATCATTTTCGGTCTGGCACCATTTTTATTAAAGGAAAGTTGCTCTTCTAAAGCTTGTTGGTTAGGCGGTGGAGTTTCAGTTACTGACATGGCGTCACTCATCATGTTTCCGCCTGATGATATAATTTCTGTGCTAATTATATTCAAATTATCTTGTACAGCCATTCTTATACGATTTAAAGGGGCCATTTCAGAGACCTGTAGCTCACCATCAGCCTTGCTGGAATTATCTTGTGAATATTCATTAGCTTGATGATTAACTTTCGGCCATACAAAAACCTGGCCAGACAAGAAATCTCTATAGTCTCTTTGCAGATTTTTAGACTTTATCTGTTGTAATTTTTCGCTATACGACATGACCTGCGTATACATAATATCCATTTTCTTCTCATAGATTTCACCCTTGTATCGATTACATAGATCTCTATGCAGAGTCTCTACTTTGTTAGTAAGTTCATTTTCAGTGGGTAGAAAATAGTCTATGAGAAGTTTCATGTATTGATTACACAAATCCAGGTTTAATTGTTGCCATTTCTTCAGCAACTCGGAGTGGCTATCCCCATACGTCGGCATACATAAAACCCGCATGCCTCGTAATACTATATGGAAATGAAAGCTTGCTTCCATATGTCTCCTTTGCCAAATTAATCTATGGAGCTTATACAAATCATTTTCAAGTGCTCGTAAAGTGTCATAGAATTCACTGAGATTCTCTACAGTACCTGTTTTGTTAGACATGTTAGGTTGATATAAGTCCATGTTTAGCAACGGATTGGCTTGTTGCTGTAAAATATTATTCCATTTCCTATTAGGACTCCTTGTTCCAGAGTTGTAATCAAGTTCCACCACTGGGGTTTCCATCGTGTGTAGGCAGCAATAATCCAAAAGCAAAACAAGAATAAATATTATCAAAACGAGGAATGCCACCATCCAAAGGTCTCCAAACTGAAGAAACAAAACTATATCCACAAAAAGACAGTGAATCGAGACCACCACGATGTAATAAAAAAGTATAAAACTATTTATTTGTATAAAACAAGTGCTTTCACGTGTATCCAACACACTTCTTCAGGTTTTAACACTGATAATCCAACAAAGGCTTATATATATGCTTATACATCATCTAATTAATGAGTTAATAGATAAATTAAAGCAAGCTACTTAAGCCAATCAAGGTGATATAATCAAGTATTAATTCTGGCATAAAGCCCAACCCAAAACAATCCATTCAACTCACTAGAGTGTATACTGCATTTATAAATAAAATAAAATAAACATTATTTAACCAAAGTAAAAATAAAAATGAAAACTCTGACTATAGAAATACTATATATACAAAAGCAAACACAAAAAATAATAACGCAAAGAATAAAAACTAAAACAAGAATAAACAATAAATCGTATATCAACAAATATATGTGCTATTAACCCTAGAACAAGAACAAGTTTATACATATATATTTTACATATATGGCACATACTATGAACATTTGTGTACATATAGCTGGAGAGTACTACAAGACTTCACCAGATATGTCCAGGCAGTGGAACCGTGACTTGAGCATCCCAGACACATGCTCTATTATGATTCTGGTTTGTGCATGTGCCTCATTATGGAGTTCTTGTTCGGGTGTGACTGCATTTCTGATGGGTGTCATCAGCCACGGCTCCAGTGCTTAACCAGCATCCCCCACTAGGTGGCCATATCGGATGTCACCATTGGCAAATGACTAGTACAGCTGTGTCATATGCCAGATGTGGGAGTCATGATAGCTTCCAGGGCTGCCAGCACACACATTCAAGATAATGCCCTGGGCATCGCACATGACCTGGCAGTTGATGGAGGTGAAGACCTTGTGGATTATGTAGACCTTACCCCGCTCACCGGGTAGTGCTTTGATGTGTATGTGTGTGCCGTCTATAGCACCCACTACCTCAGGGTATTCTGCTATTTGGTGGAAGAGATGCATATTGCGAGTCAATGCTGCATTTGTGTTGAGGAAATATATGTGCTCAGCTTCATGTGCTGACATGGCATCCAGAAACTGGTGGAGTATCCTGGATGCTGATGGCTATGAGATCCCCATGATATCCCCATTTGCCCTTTGGAAGGTACCTGTGGCTAGTATTCTTAAGCCTACACATACCTTGGTATCCACTGGGATGGGTTCCCCCTCTGTTGGTTCTGTGTGTGAGGTGTAGCTAGCAAAGCTCAACAATTTGCTGTAGAATGCTCCTGTCCACCCGGTAGTGCTCCACTATCTCCAGCTCATGTAGCCCCTGGTAGGTTACCCTGGGTCTGTACACTCTTCTCCTTCTCCTCACTGTGGGTTGGTCAGCAGCATTCATATCCTCACCATCCTCAGCCTCTTGCACATATTGATGTATGAGAGCAACAGCAGCCCCTAACATTTTGTTAGTTTTGTCAGGTAAAATTTCCCCATCTATGTACACCGGTGGTGTAGAGGTTGTGGGAAAAACTAGACTGGAACGTGTTTGCATAGTTTATAGTTGTGTGCTAGGTTGTTCCATGTCTAATTGGCTGATTCTGATACACTTCACCTGCCAGTTATGCTAGTTTTCCTTGATTGCCTTCCTACTGCTGTTTTCCCTTCCCATTGCCTTCCCATTTATGCCCCAAGGTGCAGCATGCCTACCCAGTGTTCAGATGTGAACAGAGCTGCCATTTCCTGTTTTTTTATTTTGTTTGCACACCCATTTACACAATGTAAACACTGCTAGGCAGCCTCAGACACACCCCCTTCCTTAGCTGTGCTTAGCTAAGGGCAAACACTGGCCACAGATCTCCAGTAAGCTTACAGCATGCATGACACTCCCCCTTATCAGGTCATCTATCTCTTATACAATGGTTTTGCTGCACCTATACAGTTGGGTGCAAGCTAACACTGAGAGGAAATCTGTGATTCAGTATCAGTCCTCTCATTTGCATAAAACAGAATGCTAATTCATAGTTACCACACTCACATTGAGCCTTCCCCCTTAGCAACCACTATCCTCTGGTATTGTTGTCTTATGTATGCTATTGACTATTATGGCAAAATGCTCATTTTGGCTTTAAAAGCTTATTTCCAACTTTTTTTCTTATTTTTGGGCCAATCCCGTTTGCGCACCGCTGCCCTATGCTTAAACAGCCAAAATCAGCCAAAAAAAATAAAAGTTATTTTTTATAATTTTGCAACTATTTCTCATGCCAATGGCCATATATTTTGCCATTGGCATGCCTACTACATTGAATACATGCTTTTTTTGGAGCTCTCATGCCTCCGTTTTGTAATTTGTAGAAATGTATTCGGTTAGTAACCGAATACATTTCTGCAGGTTACACTATTCCTGTAGAGATGCCTGCCTGCTTCCTGGATCACTAATTCACCTCATTTGCATGGTTTTCACCAGCAAATGAGGTAATTAGCATATAGCAGTGGTATCCATGCAGGAATAGTGTAGGGAGCGCTCGTGCACGTCCGGGAGCTTGTGCCTGGATCGCTTGTCTGTCATACTGTGTGCAGCAGCTCTTGCACTATTCCTGCAATCCGTGTACACAGGTAAAAGCCGCTCTCTCCAAAGCTAAGAATACAGCATCCATGGGACCAGATGACATCCTGGGCTGTGTTCTACATGAACTACAAAATGAACTGGCACCTCACCTAAGTGTCATGTTTAATCATAGCCTCACCTCAGGCTTCATGCCCACTGAGTAGTGCACAGCTACAGTTATCCCACTCCACAAGGAGGAATCCACCTTGGATCCTGGGAACTACTGCCCCATCAGTCTGACAAGCCTGATCTGCTAGGCCATGAAAAGTATTATCATGGAACTTATAAATAAAGACATTGGCAACCTTCAAACACTAGACCCCACCCAGTTTGGGTTCAAGAAGGGCCGATCTTGTCTCCTGAACCTGATTGACTTCTTCGAATTAGTCTCCAGAGCTGTGGATTAGAACTGTGGACGAGGGTAAGGCAGTCCACACAGCCTATCTGGACCTCGCCAAGGCCTTTGACACCATCCTCCACTCTGTAATCATAGATAAACTATGCTGGGCATTAATCCCTACGTCACTCAATGGGTTGCCAACTCGCGTACTGACAGAGCATAGACTGTAAAAGCAGCCGACTCCAAATCCAGCTCCAGACAAGTGACAAGTGGAGTACCTCAGGGTTCAGTCCTGGGACCGCTCTTGTTTGGCATCTACTTCTCTGAAGTACAGGTCAACACTAAGGGACTCTGGCTAACAAAGTTCGCAGATGACTGCAAACTGGGAGCCATTATTGAATCCCCAAATGATGTGGATATTCTACAAAACGGCCTTACAGAAACAGATGCTTGGTGCCAGCGCCATGGGCTCAAGCTCAATGCCAAAAATGTATAGTTATCCCCTTTGGGAAAAAAAATGTACCCATGAATTACCACATAGGTGGCAGTACACTAAACACTGAAAGTGTGATAAGATACTTAGGAACACAGGTGGACAACAATCTCACCTTCGATAACCACATCGCCACAACAGTCAGGAAAGCCTTCTATATGGCACACCTCATCACTAAGGGCTTTTTATACAGAAAAAAAGGAGGTCATTGTCCCACCGTACTCATCCCTCATTAGACCCATTATAGAATACAATGCCCCATTTGGTATGTACCTCACACGACATCTGCAACAACTGGAAAGGTCGCAGAAATACCTCACTAAAAGAATCACAGGCCTAAAGCAGATGCCCTATGCTGACCATCTAAAAAAACTCTAGCTGTACTCGGTCGCATATCGTCTACTCAGAGGTGATCTCTGCTTAACATTCAAGGCCATGTCAAACCCAGAGCTGTTGGACATGTTACACTTAAAGAAATCCCAGTCCGTCAGAGCCACATGCTTTAGGGATCTAAACCTTCTCATCACAATGAAGAAAACATGTTGGATGGATAGGTTCCTGACCCAGAGACTTCCCAGACTCTGGAAAAGACTGCCCATACATGTCAAGCAGAGCGCCTCTTTGGCCCTCTTCAAAAGGAACCTTGATGAATGGGTGGGAGACAGGAAATTCACCCCAGGGATCATGTCAGTTGCCCTGCTAGACAGGGGCCTGGAGAAGTAAATATTGTGGGAAGAAATATCCAGGGAATTGTTATGGCTAGGCTTGCATAGCCCCTAGGGCCGATAGTCTAGTACCAGCCTATGAACCTATGGCCCAATGGATGGGGAATCACAATTTCACACCTAGGGTAGCTCCTATGTCCCTTATGGACAGGGTCAGTATATAAGATACTGAAGGCTTAGGCACAAACTCATGCCACCCTCTTGCCCCAAGGGGCCATATATTGAGTAAAATTATATTATTTTGACTAGGTTTGGGAGAGCTCTTAAGCCATTAGCCTAGTAACCTCCTATGAACCAATGAAACATGAGAAAGTGCCCAGGTCTCTTATGACCATGTTTGTTTGAAGAGGAGTATTACTGATGACATAAGAGGTGGGAAGTCCTTTTTGCTGAACACTACTGTGCTGTACTTTTTGCATTTAACTTGAGACCATTTTCAGTAGACTTGGTATGCCCATATTGTGCATATTCCAGCCCATTTTGGAGCAGTTAGTTTGCATAGATGAGTGGATAACAGTGCCCAGAGTGCAGTCGTTAGCAAACTTGTTCAACCACACTTCAGAGATGTTGAAATGGATATCTGCAAAATAAATGTCAAACAGGTGAAGGTCTAGCACTGATCTCCGCAATACCCTACTTCTTAACAATTTTATGTTCATTAACTGGTATCTTTTGGATAGCTAGTTTGCTATCCTGCAGACAACGTGGCGGTTATATTAATTTTGTCTAATTTTTCAATAATATCAGCACAGGATATAGTGTCAAAAGTCTTGGCCAGGTCAAGATAAGCAACATGCAAAGAGTGCATTGATGTAATGGAGTCAAATTCAGCATTTTGCTGCATTGAAAAGCCTAAGGGTAGAATTTTAGACTTAGGTGAACTTTATTGCTACTGCTAGAAATTTTCAGAATGAAATCTCATAGGAGCCTGAGTTATGGCCTTCTACACTTAAGTACCAGATTCACTCATTCATAGGCTTTTAGTGCCACACTCTGAGATTTGCTTCCAACCTTGTTTCTATTGGGGGTGCTTTGCTCAACTTCTGCTTAAAATGCAAAATAAGGTAATGACCTGGAATACTGGTTTTCTGAGCTGACGTTACTTCACAAGTAAAATTCCTAAGTACGTCACCAAAGAAGTATATAGATATAGATACAGATAGATGTAGATATATATATATATATATATATATATATATATGCACACACATATAGATATAAACACACACACACACACACACACACACACACACACACACACACGCATATGTACATAAAATCAGTTGCAACATTGCACAGCTACAGCTGTGCTTCTTGAAGCAAATAAATGGTACTGGTGTCAAATTCAACATTTTGCTTCACTGATTTTGCTTCACTGGCATTCCCAGTGGCAGACAAGCAGAACGAGGTGCATTTGGATGTTATGCATGATAGTTTTGTATTGAAATTTCAGAGGAGTTTGAGACATGTTGTTTTATGCATATGTACCAAATCTTCTGCCTCATAGACCTTCACTGCCATAGCCTGGCTTTTTGCATTATACTGTTTCCATTGGGTGTATTGTGCAAGGATTTCCCAGTACATATTCTCCAAAATAAGAAAAGCATTGTTAAATCAGGTGATTTCAGGTATAACTAATTTATTTTATAACTTAGGTTTGCAAAAGAGCAATTTATCTAAAATCCCACTTTTACTCTGGAATTATAGTCTTATACCATAAAAAGCATTAGTTTTTTTATTGATCTGTTGCAACACCTGTACTGTTTTGAGGTGGTTACACCACTGCTATAAATGTAAATAGTGGTTCTTTTCTCAGCCTCCATCTCTCTCTCCATCCTTACCTCCATTTTAAGAGCAATTCAATTCTCAGATCTTCTGCAGCACCCCACCCTATTTTTAAGAAATCTATATAATCTATCCAGTTATTTTTATCACAAAAAGTGGTTACTTCAAATCAAATTCAGCTTAGTACATCAGGGCCATAAATGTGATACAGTCTTACTGTTCACTGACCTAAACTTATTTAAATACTCATAGCTGTAGAAGTGGAATGCAAAAAAACATGTAAAATATGTTGAGCAAATGTGATTATACCTGTGCTATGTACATCTTTACTCTCAATTATGTAAGCTTTCCAAACTCATTTTGACAGTCCAGTCAGCAGTTAAGACTTATTAAGTTGTTGGTAAATTTTGCCTGAAAGTTAGATTAAACTCTCAACCTGAAGTATGGGCCAAGAGATGCAAATGCCATTTTACAGGATTTAGTAACTCTTAGTGTATCTGTGCAGAAAGATTGCTATATGCCTTAGTTTTTAAAATATAAACATTTTAGCTATTATTTTAAATTAAAGACTTCTGTTTATCTTTTGACCTTAAGCATTTTCTTGTCCTGAATTTTTCATAAGCCACATGCCAACACATAGTTTGCAAGTGCTTCAGAGTCATGGTATACTCTTTCCTCATCGTGTGCTAATATGTGTTGATACTGATTTATCTTAATTATTGTACAGTTGTACATTAATATTGCTGCCTTACAGTGCTTGTTTCTTATGTCTGATGCCTAGCTACAGTACCTTATTTGTGGAATCCCTTCTATACCTGCATAGGTTTTCAAAAGCAGGTGAACTGATATTCTTATAATCTCTCCTTTGGTGTGTGTGATGTGAGTAATTTAAATATGTATGCAAATCCCATTTAGGACTGATTCTCTGTCTTCTACCCCCTGAATGCCTGAATTCTATCCAGTTCTTCAGTGACCATCTGTAGGATAAAGGTGGGTATGAGAAATGAATGAATGATTTACATGACATTCATGCTACCATGCTGATATGAGGTAGAAGATACCCAAGCTAAATTTCAAATCAGCGTGACTGAGTTAATGTGTTGTACCATAAACAGTATGTATCACTGCACCTGCACTAAATAAACTGGTGTAAGAAACTGTTCACCTGAAAATATGGTCACCCACTTTTTTCTTAGAATGTGCACTGCACATCTAGAGGAAACGTTTTTTTTTTTGGTATGTGTACTTATTTCCCTGATTCGAACTACAGTAGTTTGGGAAATATAACTATGTAGGGCACATTAATGCATTCCTCCTCCAACACCACCCTGATGGTCTTCCTGCCATATGCACCATCTGCTATTCCTAACAAAACACATACTTCAGGAATGTAATTGTCAACCTCTGATAAGAATCACTAAAAACTGATTCTTTACACACCACCCACTGATGAATGCAGACAACTGTATAGCCATTCGTCCCTCTATTCACTGGCTGTTGAGTGCCTGAGGTAAGAAATGACCTTGGGTTACCAAGTGTGCACATAAACACAATGACAACAGACCAGCTAGGAAGTAATGATTTTGAAAACATCATAACAGTAAGCATGAAAAACTGAAAAGATTGTCTTGCTTAGTTTTAAGTAGATTTTGAATTAAAATATCATGAAGCAGGTCAAAAGCCGATGTTAAACTTACTTTATTTCTTATACAGAGAGCATGAGTGGTTTAAACAAGATTTGCCAACGTACTTGTTTCCTGAAGACCCTGCATATGATGCTAACGTGATAGATGATGAAGCAGTAAGGGAAGTATGTGAGAAGTTTGAGTGCACAGAGTCAGAAGTCATGAACAGCCTTTATAGTGGAGACCCTCAAGACCAGCTTGCTGTTGCATACCACCTAATCATAGACAATCGAAGGATTATGAACCAAGCTAGTGAATTCTATTTGGCATCTAGTCCTCCAACCAGCTCATTTATGGATGAAAGCATGCACATTCCACCAGGTGTAAAACCACACCCTGAACGCATGCCACCACTGGTTGCAGACAGCCCCAAGGCACGTTGCCCTTTAGATGCCCTTAACACAACTAGACCAAAACCTCTATCTGTGAAAAAGGCAAAGTGGCATCTGGGAATCCGCAGTCAAAGCAAGCCTTATGACATCATGGCTGAAGTGTATCGAGCAATGAAGCAGCTTGATTATGAATGGAAGGTAGGAAACACAAACTTAAAAAAAATAACTTTTCTTCTCATACTACAGATATTTAAATATAACTTGTGATATATTTTTCTAAAATGGATTGTAAATCTTTACAAAACAAATGTGTGTTATGTATATTTTACAGATGCTTATACATATTTATATATGTCAAATATTTCATAACTGTGTGTGTGTGTGTGTGTGTGTGTGTGTGTGTGTGTGTGTGTGTGTGTGTGTGTGTGTGTGTGTGTGTTGGTGCATGAGTGTGTAGGTGCTTCTGATAAATTTGTGTATATTCCTGTACTGACCACTATATGCATACATGCGGATGAGCTTAACATTTAAAAAAGAATAATTTCTGCAGGCTTCTGTTTTGAAAATTTGAAAATGTAACCAAGAAAGCATTAAATGAAACCATCAGAAAGAGAATAAAACTGATATACAAAAACCTATTTTTCTAATACACACATTTCCATCATCAGGATTATGGGGATATCAGAGCCAGACTCAGCTCTCAATAGGCATAAATCAGAGAAGCAGTTATTGTTTAGGATGCCAATCTATTGCACAACTCGTATCAACAATTACAGACACAAATGGGCAATATGGAGTATTACCACTTCCCGTACAGTATGCCTTTCAAATGAGGGAGGGAATCAGAGAACCATGCAGTTAAATTGATAATACCAGATTACAAAAATGGCATCCTGGCTAGGAATTAAAATGTTTAATCAAGCATAATGTGGTAGCAAAGCTAATCACTATATCACTGTGCTTCCCTAATTCACAACAATGTAAAATTATTAAAAATACATCATATTTATAAAAGCATGTGGCCTTATACCACATACACCCTACTTATTTTTTTTCTAAAATTTCTAAATAAGTTTCTAGTTATTTCCACCCGAGTCCACTATAGCCCACTCTTTTCTCTCTCTACATCCCCCACCTATAGTTTGATCTTCCACCTTTACTGTTACCTCTTCTGTATAACTAAACCACCTGTATTGTGTTTCTTCATCTAACTATATCTGTGATGTTTTCTGCTTAATATTTGCACTCCAACTGGAGGCATAGTAAATTACTCCTATGATTTTTACTCGAGTTGTTTTAACCCTAAACTGAAACTTGGAAATGGTCCATTTGAATCAGTTTTCTTTCTTGGTTAATAAGGAAAATATCTGTAAGACACATGAACATGTTTTAGCAGGGCAACTCAGATTATATGTGCACTGTGGATGTCAAAATCTTTATACACCAGCATTCCCCACAAAGAAGGTATCAGAGCAGTTAGGTATTATTTAATGTTATTAGGTCTGTATTCTGTGGGATTTAATGAGTTTCTGAAAACACTGCTAGAATATGTTCTTAAAAAGAATGTACTGTACTTTGTTGAAAAATGTTTTTGCAGATTATTGGCACTGCCATAGGTGTCTCATTCACCCATACATATGCTGATACATCCATGGACTGCTTGGAGGAGCAGTGTATACTATAAAGTAAAATTAATTTATTTAAGGACTACAGGATGCAGCATCATTTTTGCTTGACATCTGGCTTAACTGCACATAGAATTTGGATGTGTTAAACTTATTTTGGTTTATTTAACCAGTAGTGAATTTGTGATTAGCTTTACTGCCATATATGATTTATTTATTTATGATGGACTTCTGGATGTTAATGCTACAAAATTAATTGATGGCAGTATTAAATGCACTACAATATATTGTAATCTTTCCATCCAATTCCCTGCTTTCTGCAAACAGTTGCCATCTAAGACACACCAAAGAGAACATGTCTAAGCCAAATTTCTTAGGGCTAGAAGGATACTTAGTAATGAACATGAATTTAGTCAGGAAGTTAAACGTGTGGAGAAACAATGTCACAAAGTGGGATACAGTACTAGTTGTATTACTTGGGTAAAAACAGTAGCCAATAATATCTCCATAACTGGGTCATTAGTTCACCAAAAAAACAGCTAATAGCAGGCAAAAACCTCATATTAAGGTAATCTCTACCTATAGCACCAGTATTTATTTTATTTTATTAATGTTTTTATTTATCTTTTTTTGCCCATGTAAGTTTCATTAGGCTAGGAGCCCTTCTTCAGGGAATATTTTTTAATCAAGACATCTATTCAGAAACATTGGCATCTATAATTTACTAATATTTTTTAACATTGTGGGTAGTAGCTGTACTTTTGGTTATTGAACAGGGAAGACATTGGATCCACACTTTTCCAATTACAGTGTCCCCAGGAATACATGTCATCTCAGTGACATTATTACAGACTGTTCATTCTTTGGTAGATGTGTCTATTGTGACTAGATTTATAAAATTAAAAATGTTACCACTCTAAACACCCATACAACTTTTGAAGTCAGAAGTCTGATTACATGTAATAGTGACTGGATTGTCTACATGGCAATATTTACATGTGGATCATTTTATGTGGGCCAAACATCCCTGCCATGGAAACAAGAGTTCAATACTGCACCTCAGTAATATTAGATGTGTAAGAGTTAGAACCATTTTTTTAAACATTAGGGTGCATCCAGAAGGTGACATCTCTTGTATTAGGATAATAAGGATTAACAGAATCAAATCTATACAAATAGGACATACAGTGTTGGACAAGAAAGAAAACACTTGGATTATTAATTTAGGGATGTTGTTTAAACCTTTAGTATCTTCTGTTTTTGACCACCGTAAGGAACCATGGCATTAAAGTCAGAATTTTTTAATAGGAACCTCAGTTATGTAGATATGAAATACATTGTTTAGATATTCATATTTTTAACCACAGCCATTTAAATACTATTATTCATTTATTGTTTAAGGTACATGTGTTTCTAGACATCATTTAGTCTTTATCTTTTTATGTCATACTAGATTGGGTTTTACCCATATTTAACTCTGGAAGGCAAGTCTCAGAATGATGAAAAAGCCAAAGGGCAAAACCGTGGGTTTGCTGAGAGGTAGGAAGCCTGTGTGTTTTGTAAAATATTATTACCCTCATTACATTTATGTGAGTGCTGGATCATTTTTGATGGTATATCTTTTTGCAATTTGATACCCAGGTGAATGAAATAATTTACTGACCCTTTTCAGTCATGGCTTGGGTCCAAACATACAGTACATAAAAAAATTGAAAAAGACACATTAATACAAAGTATAAAAATGTACATGGTTACGCTACAAGCATTTACAAAATAGGAAAGTCACAAACGCAGGCTCTTTTTGTAGGGCTTGCTTAGGTTGTGAAGCTAAACATTTTCTTTTATCAGGGTGGGCAGCTTCAATTTGCTTATAAAGGTAAAGGTTTATCGGAATGGGTGGTGTAGCTCCATTAATTAGAGGTACAGGGGCCTCCCTGATAAACTTAGGTTACCTTGTTTATGATATATAATTTATCATTTTAAAACAGTTTGTCTTTAATGTGCATTACATAGCATTTTATTTATTTACAGCTGGACAGCTTTACTGCATTAGTAGAACTCTCCTTTATAGAGCTCTGTAATTAGTTTACTAGAAGGATGGATCTTGCCAGCACTTTAAATGTAGTACACTTCACAGGCGTAATGATTCCTTTTGAAATAAATATGTAACATATTCATATATATTATGGTCAAGGTTCAGCTAAAAATAATCTTTACTGAACATCTTCTGCCACAGGACAATTTGGTAGTGCCATTAACCAGGGTTTACAAAGTTATACATTGAGTCACTCTTTGTTATTCTTTTTGGAAACGTATGGGCTGAATTAAGAAAGGTTACCACAAGGTGTACATGCAATACATACCTTGCAGTAACCTTTCTATATTTAGAGACAGCTCTACCACAGTGCTTTAGCATGAAAATGCAGAGCATCACTGTGAGCAGTCTCAGTAACCATAGTAAATGCTAATGAGGCATTCCAGAGGAGGGACATATGTTAATTAGCCACATGCTCTTCCCCAGAACTGCCTATAGTAATGCATTTATGCAGCCAGCAGATTTAGAGGATATCTTGGCTACATAAATTAACATGGCCACTTCTAGTCGCTTGAGTTAATGAACACGGCCAAAAGCTCATGCTCGCTCATCACTGTAGAGGTAAGTGCTGGGAAGTTTACTGGTATAGCAATGTTAGGGAGTGTGTGCATGTGTGCATGTGTGTATGTATGTGTATATATATATATATATATATATATATATATATATATATATATATATATATATATATATATATATATGACTCTGTGTGTGTGTGTGTGTGTGTGTGTGTGTGTGTGTGTGTGTGTGTGTGTGTGTGTGGAAGGGGTGTTTGGACTTGTCATACTAGCACATTCTGTAGACTAATGAGCAAATCCCACAACTTAACATCAGGGAACACTAGACACCACCCCTGGTTTGGCTTCTACATCTCTGATGGACAGAGGCAGTCAATAAATTACCCCCCATAAATAAAATATAAACCAAATTTGTGTGCTGCATTTGGGTTGCATGGCTAGGCTTATAAGGACTCAAGTGGCCATTAGTCTAGTATACACCTATGAACCTGTGAACCAAGAATAACTTTTTAATATCATACCTTAATGGCACTTAGGGTCGGAAAGGTCGAGGAAACACAAGCCACCAGAAGTTACTGTTTCAGATAGTGCCTTAATGGTACTAAAACATGGGTCAGTGGATGCACTAACCACCAGGGAATAATCTTTCACATTGGGCCATAATAACACTTAAATATGGGTGAGGGGGACATTAGACATTAAGGATACTCTGCATATCATGCCTGAAAGGCACTTAGAAAAAGCAAAATAAAGACACAGGTCAAAGGTGCAGGGAAAACTAGACACCAGGGATAGCATGACTTAAATGCATTAAAATAGAGTCCAAACCTACACCTTCCCACCTTCCAATGGCTCTCTATGCCACCACTTGTTTTATGCAATGCCGTTAAATGAAAATTTTGATTAAAGTGGCAAACACAATACAACACTGGGAATAATTAAAGTTAACATGAGCACATCATACTTCAGCAAAGATCACATATTGAGCTGACTAAAAATACGGTACTAGACATAGTGAACATAGTAACAGAGATAAAACACCTGGAATTGAGATCTTTAGAAAAGGGTAGGAGCAAACTACATAGGAAAATGAGAATTGTGGCAACAATAAATGTAAGAGAGTAATGAGGTTTAAAGAAGGCAGGACTTAAATGAGCTATGTAATGTTTGTCTGAAAATGATTGGGCAGATTATAAGTGATGTATAATGTTTGCATCTGGGAATGTGTCAGTATGGTTTGTGATGTAAAATGCTTGCAATAAGGATTGTGTCGGTGTGGTTTGTTTTCATTTATTTGTAAGCGTTGACGTCCCACTCGAGAGAGCGTTCCTGCTAACAAATTACGTTAAAGTCAGACAGTTCAACCTCCGTGCAGGAATGCAGCAGCCTGTACAAATAAAATAACCACGATGTATATATATATTAAAGTCAGACAGTTCAACCTCCGTGCAGGAACGCAGCAGCCTGTACAAATAAAATAACCACGATGTCACAGATTCAAGCAGTAGAATAAAAAACAATAGCTCCAACTCGAAATGTAAACTCAGGAACGTTCTTTATTCACTTCAGTAAGCGCTTTCACCTTGAAAAGGGCTTCCTCAGACTGTATGAGTTTACATTTCGAGTTGGAGCTATTGTTTTTTATTCTACTGCTTGAATCTGTGACATCGTGGTTATTTTATTTGTACAGGCTGCTGCGTTCCTGCACGGAGGTTGAACTGTCTGACTTTAATATATATATACATTGTGGTTATTTTATTTGTACAGGCTGCTGCGTTCTTGTTTTCATTTATATAAATGTATGATTGCTTATGTCATAAGTGATGTTTTAATAAAGATGTTTCTTGTTTAAAAAAAGGGCAGGAATTGAATAATTTATGTAATGCTGCTTAGGTTATATGATATATAACAATATATGTGAAGTATAATTTTTATAAACATTTAAAAAACAAAGCAGTATGATAGCATGCAATAGAAAAGAAACATTATACTAATTTCATAAGTCTGTTTGATATGACCTGATCTTGTAGAAAAAAAACGACAAAAAGTTTATTAGGACCTACACTGCCAAAACATGTAATGAAACAGGATAAAATAAAATAGATATTGCAGTTGTGTCAATAATAAACATAATAATATACTGTACGTTTGACATCATTGCTTTCTTTCACATAATTCACAACAATTAGCTAACTAATAGACCAATAATGGACAATCACCTAGCTTCAGAATGATTAACAGTAGCTAAATACCTCCTTTTTGTAAGTCCTTATTGGTTGCCTTAAGTGCCAGTCAATGAGCTTGCAGGAGATGGCTGCTTTCTGAGACTGCAGGGGACAAGACCAGTTTAGTTTTACATAGTCAAAGCTCCTAGCTGTAATAAAAATCTGCAAGTATTTCATAAATAACATTTGACACTTCCTCCCTCACTCTCAGCTTGCAGTCCTATATAGCGGTATATAAATCAGGTCAAACTCTGCTTTTCTGTTAGAGCTCAGCATCCAATGTTTCTATGATATGTCATCAAGCTTACAACTAATAGCCATCAAGACTTTAAGTTTGCATTATTCCATATGAATATTTCTTAGGTTCATAGGTTCATAGGATAGGTTCATAGGAGGGTACTAGGCTATTGGCCCTAGTGCCTATATAAGCCTAGCCAAAAATGTACCCTGGCTTTCGCCACCCAAGAAAATTATTTTCCTGTACCCCTGTCGAGCAGAGCCACAGAAGTGATCCCCGGGGTTAATTTCCTTATCTCCCATCCAATCATCAAGATTTTTCTTGAAGAGTGCTAATGAGGAGCTTTGTTTGATATAGATAGGTAGTCTGTTCCAGAGTATGAGAAGTCTCTGGGACAGGAATCTATCCCTCCAGTATGTTCTGTTTATTGTGGTGATAAGGTTTTGGTCCCTAGAGCGTGTAGCTCAGAGGGATTGGGATTTCTTTAAGTGGAGCATGTCTAACAGCTCTGGGTTTGACATAGCTTTGTATGTTAGGCAGAGATCGCCTCTGAGTAGGCGATATGCGATGGAGTAGAGCTGGAGTTTTTTGAGATGGTCTGCGTAGGGCATATGTTTGAGGCCAGTAATCCTCTTTGTGAGGTATTTCTGTGGCCATTCCAGTTGGTGTAGATGTCTTGTGAGGTACATACCAAAAGGAGTGTTGTACTCTATAATGGGTCTAATGAGTGATGAGTAGAGGGGAACAATGACCTTTTTTTTTTCTGGATGAGAAACCTTTTGTGATGAGGTGAGCCATGTAGAAGGATTTCCTGACCACTGTGGCGATGTGATTATCAAAGGAGAGACTGCTGTCCACCTGTGTCCCAATGTCTCTTATCACATTTTTAGCATTAACTAGACTACCAGCTATGTGGTAGTTCATGGGTATAGAGTTTTTACCAAAGGGGATGACAATACACTTTTTGGCATTGAGCTTGAGGCCATGGCTTTGTCACCAGGCATCTGTCTCAATGAGGCCCTTTTGTAGTATGTCCACAACTTTAGGAGTTTCGATTATGGCTCCTAGTTTGCAGTCATCTGCAAACTTTGTTAACCAAAGACCTTCTCTGTTAGCCTGTACTTCAGAAAAGTAGATACCAAACAGGAGAGGACCCAGGACTGATCCCTGTGGTACTCCAGTTATCACTAGTCTGAAGTCAGATTTGGAGTCTGCTACTTTCACAGTGTGGGTTCTGTCCATGAGCCAGTTGGCAACCTATCTTGTGACATAGGGATTTATACCTAGTTTAGTGAGACTATCTATAATTCCAGAGTGGGGGATGGTGTCAAAAGCTTTGGCGAGATCTAGATAAGCTGTGTGAACCACCTTACCCTCATCTATGGCTTTGGTGACTGCTTCAAAGAAGTCAATCAGGTTTAGGAGACATGATCTGCCTTTTACAAATCTGAACTGGTTAGGGACCAGAGTTTGGAGATTACCAGTGTCTTTGTTTATGAGTTCCATGATGATACGTTCCATGGCCTTGCAGACTAGACTCATCAGGCTAATGGGGCGGTAGTTCCCGGGGTCTTTCTTGGCTCCCCCTTTGTGGAGTGGGATAACCGTCACAGTGCGCCATTCAATGGGCACAAAGCCTGAGGTGAGGCTATGACTGAACATGGTACTTAGGTAGGGTGCCAGTTCATTCTGTAGCTCGTGTAGAATGCAGCCCGGGATATTGTCAGGTCCCATGGATGCTGTGTTCTTGGCTTTGGAGAGTGTGTTTTTTACATGTGCAGCCGTGATTACAGGAACTTTGCATTCTTCCGGTATAGAGATGGGCCCTCTAGGGGGTGAGAGGGGGGTAAAGTTAGCACTGAACCTTATCTGCCAGGATGTTGGCAATATCAGTTGGTTCTGTATATTTAGTGCCATTGTGCTGTAACTCAGAGCAGATCTGAGTGTTGCCATTGAGATTTTTGGCATAGCTATAGAATGCTTTGTGGTTGTCTTTAGAGTCAGTGACAATTTTGTTTTCGTAACTAGCTTTGGAGGATTTTATGAGGGATCTCAGCTTCTTACTGAGGTTGACCAGGACGTTCCTCCAGTCATGGGATTTTACTCTTTTTTGCAACAGTTTGCAACAGTTTCTTTCTCCTGTTGTAGAGTTTGTTTATGGCAGAAGACCACCAGATCAGCTTCCTTTTTTTGGAGTATATCATCTTGGTTCTATTAGGGATAGCATGATCCATGCACTTGTGTAAGTGCTTATAAAGTACATTTGTGTAGGATTCAGCAGTCGTAACTCTATTGTCTGTCTGCATGGGTGTCATGAAGTTTGCCACTTCTGTCTTAAGAAGTGTAAAGTTGGCTTTGGAGATGTTTTTTACAGTGGTTTCCCTAATTGGGGATGGGGGCGGGATGTGGATGTCTAGGGTTATTAGCTTGTGGTCGGATCTAACCAACGAGGAATTGACCTCTGGTGTGGAACACCGGTTGCTCATGTTGGTAATGACCAGGTCTAGGATATTACTGCCCCTGGTAGGGGTGTGAATAAGTTGATCCAAGGCATTGGAATTTATGAATTCCAGAAAATGTTGAGCAAAAGAGTTGGTACATGAGTGGTTTTCCCAGTTAATGGTGGGGTAGTTGAAATTGCCTATTATTAGGGTGTTAGGTTGTACCCTAATACTTTCCAGTGTGTCATGAAATGAGGAGTGGAAATCCTGGGGCATGGTGGGGTGGGTCTGTAGCAAGCTACAATTTGGATTACGGTCTTGCCCAGAGTTAGTTGCACTTGGATAATCTCGGATGCATTATGCTGTTCAACTAGCCTGGAGGTGTGGATATCCTTAATGAATATGGACACGCCTCCACCTTTATTGCTTCATTCTGGGTTAGGTGGCAGAAAGGTGTGGTATGAATTATAGCCTGGTAATGCAGGGGTGCTCTCTGGAGCTTTGAGCCAGGTCTCTGTCACTGCACAGATGTCGATGTTCTCCATTTTAAGAAGTGCCTCACGTGAGTGCATTTTGAGGTTTAGACTTCTAGCATTGAGTAGCATTACCCTCAGATTTTGCTTGCTTGTACCTGTTACGGTGGTGAATTTGTCATTTGAACCTTGCCTAAAAAGACACTATAGGGGTGGCAAGAGTCTTAGCCAGTATCCAGAATCCCAAGGGCAACAGGTGCAAGCCATCTCTGGCAAAACATCGTGGTCTGTCGATCATGTCGTCCCAGGCAGACAAATACTGGATCCCCTTAGAATGACACCAGAAGCTTAGCCACCTATATATAGGGATGTACATTTTCAGTATATCACTGTGAATTTTAGAATATAGCCACTTCTTTGGACAACATTATGACTATGTCTGGTTAGAATGCAAACATGCTGAGAGCATAGTGATATTCTGTGGCAGGGATGAATTTGCTGCTATTTCTAAGGGATAGACATTACTGGATGTCTGCTTTCTTATTGATTCTATCAAATTAGCATCTCAGCTTATCCATAAGGGCCAGCATTTCACACAGTGCCACATAGCATGGCATTCAACAGATGTACGCACTTTTATTTTCAAATCTTCTCTTAGGAACTTTAGGAATCTTCATTAACTCCATCTTCCAGTTCTAACCATATAAACAGAGTTATCTCATTACAGTCGGGTAACGCTTCCGGGTGTTTCTGCAGTTATGTCCTACCTTTTGTTGTAAAATATTGCTTGCTCATATTTGTAATAATAATTCTAAGATCATGCTACATACAAAGTATTAAAATATTTCATCTTAAATCTTACACAAAGGCATGCACAACTGTATTGATATTTGACTTCTGTCTAGTGCAGGTTAAGATAAAAATAATTGTCCATACAATATGCATTTACATTGTCATCAGTGTCATGTTTTTCTGAATATCTTGGCAACCAACAAGCACAGACAGAACTGCTTAGCCTCATAGTTGCCTAGATCCTGTAAGTTGTTTACAAAATATTGCAAACTTAAGGGTTACTGTGTCATATAAAATCCAGTTTAAGACCTAGAACCTAAATGCTACTAAAACTCTAGAAATAGTTTGTGCTGACGTATTTGCTATTTATTTAGTAACCCCTATGGTTCCAGAAATATGTACATTTGTTTGAAATTTGAAGACATGATTTGTTACTGTCAAAAAGCTTAGGCCCTGCCCATTGGAAGCTACAGTACAAACTTTCAGAGCTTCCTGAGTGGAATGAGATAAGAAGCAGTAGTATTAGTTGTACAAAGAGGGTCTTTTTCAGTAAGAAGTGTGTATTTTTCATGTGTGAACTGAGAATATTTTTTTTAGACAGATAGGACTGTAGCAAATCTAGTCCAAACCTCATAGGTGCTGTTACCCCTTTAGCTACACTATAAGCAGCTGGAACCATGGATTTGCACTTCCACCTGTCTCTGTAGCTAGCTTGTCTAAAATGAGCATTCCAAGACAATATGGTAATCATATGATGTTCACTGACAGCCACTTACAGCTTCATAAGACTGATGCAGTGTGTGAGAAATGTACTTATATAATGTTATGGGAAGTAAAGTTCTCATACAAAGCCACTACAAACAAAAAACAAAAATGAAAAGCCACAATAAAGCTACTCCCTCCATGTGGTAGCTAGCTCCAAGATGGTCCATTTGGCGGGTATTATATATCCCCTTTGTTGTAGTTGCTGGTATGCAAGCACTACATATGTATCCCAGGTCCTTCTTTAAATAAAAACAATTTTTTAATTCTGTTCAGTTAAAAACGACAAATTGCCTACTTCAAAGTACTGGTTCAAATACTAATAACACTTTCCTCGGAGCAAATTTCTTGTTATAGTAACTTGGCTCAGTATGATAAGAAATTACTCATTCATTGGAAGTCACTTCCAGCTGCCTTTCTTCCTTGAATGCAAACATACTCCCTAGGGTAGAGCTTGTTTACTTTATCTTTTCATTCTCATTCACAAACAAAAAACAGGTTGTTTGTACCACAATACACCATACTAAACCAATCACACACAGCCCATATCAAACCCATAAACATATACATGCTGAGGCTCTTAAAAAGTAACTGAGCTAAGCCACAAAGACTTATTAAATATAATGTAAGAAACAAGAGCCTTCAGCCACCTCAGAAAACACAATAGTGGCAGCACCCACCAGGAAGCATACATCCAAGAGGCACAATGTCTCAAGTCAAAAGCCCAAAAGGCCAACATCTACACAATCTAATCATACCTCTCAACCTGGAAACATCAAAAATATGGACAAGGCCCATGAAAAATAGGTACAAATCTGTATGCTGATTAACATAAATTTGCATACCTAATTATGCAACCCCACCCACTCCAACAGAATTGTGGGATACTGACTTTCAAACACAAATTGAAGAACAGACAGTCAAACTACAGCACCAGAGTCCCCCTACAGCCATTCCAATGCCCCATTACCCGTCTATTTTGTCCCATTTACCATAAACACTAATGTGTGCATGCATACTGCTTTACTTCTACAATGATTATTTGGATTTTATTTTTACATTTTATAGCACAATGCACAAACACAGATATCTGCTAAACAAAGCAATACTGTCTCACAATGAAAATAGACTTGGCATTAAGACTTCTCTTCCCTTGAAACTCATATTCATTGAAACAGCATTGAAACCCACACCACATCCAAAGAAAATGCATCTGGCCAGTGGTGGATAAAGATGACCTTTGGACTGTTTTCAAATCATAGGCCCCTTGCACACAAAACAAGAAACATGCATGCATTCTTTGATACACCTTCCGGACTTTATTAAATTATATTCCTTTTATAATACAGCACACTTGTTAGACTTAAGTTAGAGCGCATTTTAAATTTATTATTTGAACATTTTTCCAGTAGGCAATGAAACAAAATGCATGAACCAATAATGACAAAACTGCCCGATTCAGAACATTTCCATCATAAAAGTCTACTTACACACACATACACACACACACACACACACTGTAGATATATATATATATATATATATATATATATATATATATATATATATATATATATATATATATATATACATATATAAATAGAATGATAGTAATGTAAGCCATAGGCATCTTGCATAGCGGGGACAAAAGGCCAAAAACCAGGGATACATTTTAAACATTGCTTGTATAATTTTGGAAAGTTGCTAGAATAAAATGTTGTGTTACCACCATGCATTTCACTGCCAAGTATTGAACCCAGTGTACTACAGTCAGAGCAACATACCACTATGCCAAATCAGCAGTTTCCTGAAAGATCAGACTGAAACTTAAATGGCTAACATTTAGTGAATTCAGTTCTCACTTCTCACCATAGCTCTCAGCTTCTTAGCACAAAACACCTGGACAAAGCCAATAATGGTGCAATACAGAATTCAGTTCTCACTTCTCACCATAGCTCTCAACGACTTACCACATAAAACTTGGAAGAAGCCAGTAATAGGTTCATAGGTTCATACTAGGCTATCTGCCCTAGGGCATTTATAAGCCTAGCCAGAGTGTGTGTGGCTTTCACCACCCCTTAGGATGAGAATACTATACCCATTAGTTTGCTGTGCCTCTGTCCAGCAGTGATACAGAGATGATTCCCGGGGTAAACCTACGATCTCCCATCCACTCGTCAAGATTTCTCTTGAACAGAGTCAGTGAGGGGCTCTGCCTCACATGGACTGGGATTCTGTTCCATAGTGTAGGGAGTCTCTGGGTGATGAATCTGTCCCTCCAGCACATCCTATTTATATCCGTGTTGAGGTTTAAGTCTCTTGCTCTCGTGGCTCTGGTGGATTTGGATTTTTTGAGGTGGAGCATGTCCATTAATTCCAGGTTGGACATGGCCTTGTATGTCAGGCACAGATCACCTCTGAGCAGATGGTATGCAACTGAATAGAGCTGGAGTTTCTTCAGTCGGGCATCGTATGACATATGTTTGAGCCCCTTTATCCTTTTGGTGAGGAACTTTTGGGGTCTTTCCAACTGCTGCAGGTGTCGGGTAAGGTACATTCCAAATGGGGCGTTGTACTCAATCATTGGTCTGATAAGTGAAGAGTACAGGGGTACAATGACCTCTCTTGATCTGGATGTGAATCCCTTCATGATCAGGTGGGCAATGTAGAAGGTCTTCCTAACCACTTTGGCAATGTGAGTGTCAAAAGAGAGGTTACTGTCAACTTGGGTCCCCAGGTCCCTGATAACTTCTTCCGTGTTTAATGGATTACCACCTATGTGGTAATTAGGGGTTACCTTGTTTTTCCCAAAGGGTATGACTATACATTTTTGGCATTTAGCTTAAGGCCATGGCTCTGGCACCAGTTATCCATTTCTATGAGACCTTTCTGGAGGATGTCTGTGTCTGATGGAGTGTCAATTATGGTGCCCAGTTTGCAGTCATCTGCAAATTTTGTCAGCCACAATCCCCCTATGTTTGCCTGCACTTCAGAAAAATAAATGCCGAACAAGAGGGGGCCCAGGACTGAGCCCTGTGGGACACCGCTCGTGACCGCCTTAGAGTCTGACATGGCACCAGCAACTCTAACCCTGTGTGTTCTGTCCTTGAGCCAGTTTGCAACTCATCTTGTGACATATGGGTTTACATCTAATCTGGTGAGCTTTTCTATGATGCCCGAGTGGGGTATTGTGTCGAACGCTTTTGCTAGGTCAAGGTAGGCTGTGTGAACTGCCTTACCCTCATCAATGGCCTTAGTGACTGTTTCGAAAAAGTCGACCAAGTTCAAGAGGCAGGATCTGCCCTTGACAAAACCAAATTGGGTAGGATCCAGTGTCTGTAGGTCCCCAATGTCTTTCTTTATGAGTTCCATTATGATCCTCTCCATAGCTTTGCAGACAAGGCTCGACAAGCTTATGGGGTGGTAATTTCCAGGGTCCGTAGAAGCACCGCCTTTGTGGAGTGGGACCACAGTTGCCGTACGCCATTCTTTGGGTACGTATCCTGTAGTAAGGCTAAGATTAAACAGCAGCCTTATGTGTGGGTTTAGTTCCTCATTGAGTTCGTGTAGCACACAGCCGGGGACACCGTCCGGTCCCATTGATGCTGTGTTTTTTGCTTTAGAGAGAGCAGCTCTCACCTGGGCATCTGAGATGTTTGGGAGGCTAGACTCTGGTGGGATAGATATTTCTCCTTTTGGGGGGGAGGGAGGGGAGAATTTTGCACTGAACCTGTCTGCCAGTATGTTGGCAATGTCTGTGGGTTCAGTGATTTTTTTATCATTTTGGACTAATTCTGAGCATAAATGGGAGTTTCCACCCAGGTTTCTAACATAGCTAAAGAAGGCTTTATGATTGTCTTTTGTGTCATTAGCGATTTTTCTCTCAAAGTTGGCCTTGGATGATTTTATGAGTGATCGTAGTTTTTTGCTAGTATTGATCAGAGATGCCTTCCCATTTAGGGATTTTGCTCTGTCATGTAGTAGCTTTCTCCTCTTGTTGTAGAGTTTGTTTATGGCTGGAGTCCACCAGACCGGGCGCCTGCCTTTGGTGGAAAGGGTCTTGATTTTATTAGGGATTGCTTGATCCATACATTCCTGGAGGTGCTCGTAGAAGGCATTTGCAAGGGTTTCAGCAGCGTGGGTTGTGGTTTCCACTGGCTCGGGGGGCCTTGTAGGATACCACTCCAGTCTTAAGAAGTGTGAAGTTTGCTTTTGAGAAGTTCTTCACTGTGGTCTTTTGCTGGGGTGGGGGCGGGATGTGGATCTCCAGTGAGATTAATTTATGGTCTGATCTCACCAATGAGGGATATACTTCCGGTGTGGAGCATTTTGTCCCCATGTTTGTGATGATCAGGTCTAGTATATTTTCTCCTCTTGTGGGAATGGTGACTAGTTGTTCCATAGCATTTGAGTTTATGAACTCAAGGAACCTTTGGGCTAGGGTGTTGGGGCTTGAGTAATGTTCCCAGTCTATGTTTGGGTAGTTGAAGTCACCCAATATGATGGTGTTTGGAAAGACATTCATACTCTCCAGTGTCATCAGGAAGGCTGTGTGGGTTTCCTGAGTTTGAGAAGGTGGTCTGTAGCATGTTACAAACAGTAGGGCAGTTTTACCTATGGTTAATTGCACCTGGATGGTCTCCGATGCTTCGTGCGTTGCCACTAACCTGGAGGTGTGGGTATCCTTTATGAATATGGATGCTCCCCCTCCTTTTGTTGTTCGGTCCAGATTTTGGGGCCGGAACGCATGATATGAGGTATAACCTGATAGTGCTGGGGTGCTCTCAGGAGCCTTGAACCAGGTTTCAGTCACAGCACAGACATCGATGTTCTCCATACTGAGGAGGGCTTCGAGGGCGTGCATCTTAAGGTTTAGACTTCTGGCATTGAGCAGTATTACCCTTAGTTTTTCTCCATTTTTGTTTTCTAGGGCGGTAGGTTTATCATTTGAGCCTTGCCTAAAAAAGGCACTGTGGGGGTGGCAAGAGCCTTTGCCAATATCCGGAAGCCCAGGGGTGACAGGTGCAAGCCATCCCTTGCAAAGCAGCGTGGCTTGTCAAGCATGTCATCCCAGGCAGACAGACATTGGATCCCCTTAGAATGACACCAGTAATTAAGCCAATTATTAAAGCTGATCATTTTGTCTCTGTATTGTGGCATCATTCTTGGTGAGGGTAGGATACTGCTCAGGGTCAGGGTCATACCGGCCTGGGCTACATAATCTGAGAGCTCCTCTATGTCTCTTTTCATGTAGTCCAGGGAGGTATGTCTCAGGTCGTTCACACCGGCATGGACAATGACTGAGTCATACTTGTACTTGCTGTGGAGTGACCTGAGTGCTTGTGTTATGTGGCAGATTCTAGCGCCTGACAGGCAGCTTACTGTGATCTTTTCCTTGTTCAGTCTGGTGAGTGGGACGTCAGTGTGTCTGACTATGGAGTCACCTATAACAAGTGTGTCTGGCATTATGTTTGGCCTTAAGGGCTGTGACTGTTTAGCACACTGACTTTGAGAACTATGTGTTGCATGTCTTATGTCTTGAGGTGGCAGTTGCTTGGGTGTCTGCTTTGGAGGCCTCTGTAGTTTTGGTAGATTTTTGATCAGTGCCTCCGAGTATGTCTTTGTGTGTTTATGGGGGACTACAGACCCAAAATATGGACAAATTTCAAATACTGATCTTATAAACTTAGAAAATTGCTAGAATAAAAGGTTTTGTGTTACCATTTATTTTCTGAAGAATATGAAGTCTGAAATTCAAATGCCTGCCATTTAGTGAATTCAATCCTTCAGTGATTTGCCACAAAAATCCTGAAAACCACAGATTTAATGAGGAACAGAACAAAAATATGAGGCATAAATTCACAAGTGGTGGTGGCTAGGGACTATAGGGTCTTTTTACCTGTACCCAAGGTACAGGATTTGAGCCTGAGTACCCCATAACCACCAGGAGTATTCACCTGGAGCCATTTACACACACACACACACACACACACACACACACACACACACACACACACACACACACACACACACACAGACTAATAATACCTTAAACTGCAAGACCAGCACTCTGTTGCAGCACAAAAGAAAGCTAATAAATTCAGATAAGCAATCCTTCCTGCTTGCACCATTCAAACAGACAGTGAAGCAGCCAGCCGGAAGTGAGCCCTTGAGCTCAATTCCGACAGGCTGATGGAGCTGACGTCATCTCGCACATATTGACATCAGCTCAAAAAGCGAAACAAAAAAATTTAAAAAAAGTCGGAAATTAAGGTTATTTGGACCCCAAACCTCAGTAAAAAATTAGTAATTCAGTACGGTTGGGAGGTATGAATCGAATATCCCAGTTATAGGTGACTTCATAATGAGACACACTGATGTGCCACTCGCCAGGCTGTGCAAAGAGAGAACCACAGTCAGTTGACAATCAGGTGCCAGGATTCCCCACATCACATATGCACTGAGGTGCTTGCACCACAAGTACACATGTGACACAGTCATGATGTACATGGGTGTAAATCACTTGAGGTGTACTTCCCTGGAATAAATGAAGAGAGACATGATGGAGCTGTCAGAATATGTGTCCAAGGCAGTTATGAACATGGCCTCAAGCAGCATTTTACATTTTGCTTCTGGTGTCATCCAATATATATCAGCCTGGGAGGAGATGGTAGACAGTCCTAACTGCTTTGCCAGGTATGGCCTGCACCTACCCCTCCAAGCCATTTTTATATTGAAAAAGCCTTGTTCACATTCATAGTGCCTTTTATAGGTAAGATCAGTCTTTAGAAGTTTCCAACATAGCAAGACAGAATTTGGATAAAGTAAAAGTACTGCTAATTTTCAGACCATTAACAAAAAAAATCCACTCCCTACAGACACTCCTTGCCTAGAATGCATCAATATATACACCACTAGAGAGACTGGTTCAAGGCCATTGCGATCATCCTGTCGGTGAAAGGTTTCAATGCCTACCACATGTTTAGGCTCACCTCATTAGATGAAGGTTTTCAAGGCAGTGGTGTCTCTATATTTGTGAAACAAAGTTTCACATCCAGACTCATTAGATAGGATAATGACCTTGAAATCCTCCATATCCAGCTTACCATTAACAAAACCCCTTATCACATCATAGCCAACTACAGGACTCCATCTATGTTTCCCTTGGCTCATACCTTCTACTTGAGTAGTATGGAGTCATTATGCAATCAGCCACAAATCATTCTCCAAGGAGACTTCAACTACCCATATATCAAACTGGAGACTTATGCATTCCCTAACAATGGGCGCCCGGAGGTTTCTTAACTTCAGAAATACAAACTCGCTGGACCAGCTAGTCCCAGCCTGAACTATGGGCAACATTTTAGACTTGGTTCTAGCCAATGTGGGACAGCTCTTTTCCTTACCAGGTGCATCATTCTCTCTACACAGATCAGCCCATAAATCAGTCGTATTCACCATAAGACTGAAACCATAAGCATCCCCCAATAACTCGCTAATCTGCTAAAACTGATTTATGACATGACTAAATTATACATCCCCTTCAAGCCTGATGGCCTCTGTAAATAAGATGAGTGCTTTACCGCCAAATTCTATGCACATGTAATTAGCTGCATGAAATACTTCTCCCCCCTCTGAAGTAAATACAATACCAACTTTAAAAATAAGCCCTGTATATAAACAAGCTGTGCAATAAAAAAGTACATTGCATGTAAAAAAGAAAGGTAACTCTCTAGATGCCAGAAACACGCATGCCAACCTAACAGGGAACTCCAGACCTTTATCAAATCCACCAAGGCTAGATAAGAGGTAAAAGTTGCAACCCAGGCAAAACACAACTGCAAAGCCTTCATTAACTTCATCCCCCAACACACACACATTTCTGGATCACATCCACCCCTCTCAAATCTCCCAGGAACAAATCCTCAATGCACCATCTAAGGACAAAAGCACTACTTCTGTGGGCTAGATAACTTAACCTTGTCTACTTCTGCTGAAGCAATGGATGAGTAAGTCAGTACATACTGCATATCTAGACCTCACAAAGCCATTTAACACCATCCCATACTCAGTTAGCTGATAAACTTAATCAACTAAAGGTACATCCATAGCTAATGCATTAGATAAAAAACTATCTCACTAACAGAACCCAGAAAATTAGGGTGGGAAGCTCTACCTCCTTCAAAAGAATGTCACAATGTCACTAGCAGAGTACTACATGGTTAAGTCCTTTAGCCACTTCTCTTTGGTATTTACTTTGTGATGGTCAAAGCTGCTGTTAAAGGTTTATGGCCAACAAAGTTTGCAGATGACTGTAAATTTTGTGCTGTCATAAACTCTTCAAGAGACATCAAGATTATCCAAGAGGACCTTTCCCAAACAAATAACTGGTGTCAAAACCATGGCCTAAAACTAAATGCCAAAAATGTATAATTGCATCTTTCAGCAAGCATGATGTTCCCTGTAACTATTACATTGACAACACATCCCTGAAAATGGATCCTATGTAGACAATGAAGTCTTCTTCAATCACCACATATACATTATTGCAAGAAAGTTATTTTTCATTGTGTAGCTTATTACTAAGGTTATAGTCTTCAGGTCAAGGAGGTGATCATTCCATTATATTCAATTATTAGACTGATCATTGATAATAATGCCCCCTTTTGTATGTACCTCTCCACACACTTGAAACAACATGAATGGCCACAATACTTTCTCACCAAGAAAATCAAGGGTCTAAATCATAAAAGCTAAGCTGACCATCTCAAAGCCCTGGTTGTCTTCATAGTTTCTTACAAGCTACTGAGGGTGATCTCTAACTCACTTATAGATCCTCAGCCAACCCCATCCTTTTAGAACTCCTGCACATCCACAAGTCCAATGGTGGTATAAACACCTGGTCAATCTCTTCTGCAACATTAATTGAACATGTTGGAGGGACAGATATGAATCAAAGAGAATATCACTTTTTTGGAATTGTCTTCTTCTCAATATAAAGCAAAGTACATCTCTTACTCCGTTTAGTAGTAAACTGGATGAATGGATGGGGAACTATAAGTTCACCCCAGGTTTGGTGTCTATTACCCTTAGGGATAGGTGTAATATATAAATGTCTCTCTGCTTATAGGCTATCCATGCTTAAAATACAAGGGCCCAGGGTTATTTGTACTTAAAACGCAAGAGCTAAAAACGTCTTGGGAATGCATGGCTAAGCATTTAATAGTTCTCATGGATCAGTAGCCTAGTAAGTACCTATGAACCTGTGTCAGATGCCACTGTTCCTATCCAGGCAAAATACATTTTTACAACAAAACAATTTTTATCTCATTGTGCCAAATCACTTTCTTTACCATGCGAGAAAAATGTTACTGACAATATACTTAAACTTCTGTTATATATAATAGTAACATTTTGGGGTGAAATAATTATAATTTTCTTTTAAATGACTCTTTTTCTAAATTGTCGACTATAATCTTCTAATTATGGCAATTTCCAATAATTTTTCCCTGATTGTATAATATAGTTACATCTTTAGAGCTTTCTGTGAATCTGACAGCTATTTTTCAGATCCATGGCAGATTGTACTTTCTACTCCAAAACATAGTTTCAGTTCTGCTGTGCAAAACTATGTTCAGCACCTTATATGAACATATATATTTGTCACTGTTCAAAAAAATATTATCACAAAAATAGAATGTTGCATTTTTGGATGAATATAAAGTTGCTTTATGTTCTTTTATAAAAGTAAAACCTGATGTTTTTATGAGTTTGTAGTCAAAATGCATGAATGTTTCCCAAAAGAAGTTTTTTTAATGTATTTCCTACACAAAAGTAAATATATTTTCATAAGGCTTTATCTTAAAATTTCTTTCTGTACATTAGCAATAAAGTTATTTTAAATATAGCTAATAACAAAGGTGCTACTTTAACTTTGATAAAGCTGCCCCCTTACTTTGTTAGCTTCCCAAACCATTGCCAGCAAATGTCCACATGGCCACTGCTTCTAGATAGTTTTGAATGGTAGTTGAACATGTACTAAAGCAATACATTTTTTCTGCTTATACAATAAGAATTTTCCATCATTTAGCAAAGCCTCCTTCGTTAACAGACCTAAGCATTTTTACTACTACTTTTCTCAAGCCTCATCATAGAATTACAGTGGTTATGCTATTAGATCATTGCCACCACAAACATTTACTGCTGTAAACTAACTCTTAATGAGGTCTTTATCTGGAGACAATGCTCAGTATGTTCATCCAAAATGGATAAAAAATCGATGTGTAAATAGTGTGTGTCAGGGACTGCTACCATTGTAAAATGTTTTTACCTGAATGACATGTTATATGAAATTGTGAACAAAATTATATAAATGGCTAGGCCCCTTATTACAATCAACTCAAACTGGGCTGAGACTAAAATTAAGTAATCATGATTAATGTTTTACCCTGATTAACAAATTCAGTTAACTCACTAACATAACTCTAAGGCCACTCCATAGTGGTCAAAATGATTTCCCATATGTGGCCTCTTTTTCAGAGAGCAGAATTGTATCAATTATGCGAAAGCAGGACTGACACAGCTGAACATCAAGCAATAGTTTGTTGTATAACTTGGCTGTAATTTGTGCTGCCGTTAAGGTACAAACACATGGTTTATTTATACAACTAAAATTTTGGAATTTGCTAAACCAAAAACTCCCTTTCTTTAAAATATATAAACTTTTTTGATATGGCATACATTCTGACTGATATAGCCATAAAACAAAAGGAGACTATTCAAATCAGTGTTGTAGCCCTAAGCAAGTATTTGTTGCTTTTAATAATGGAATGCTGATTACTGAAGCTTTTGCTTCCTGTATGGACAATGATGGCTGTGCTATAACACTTCTGAAGCCAGTACAGAATTACTGCCTGCATTTTTTAATATGCCATGCCTCTAGATTTTCTTGACCATTCTGTAGTGCATCATCAGTGCATGTTAATACCTTCATTGAAAAATGACTATCATATTCTACATTGACAAGATCTGCTTCATAAATGAAATGATGTGTGATCTGTTGTCAGAAATGCTAATTGTATCATATATCCAATGGTGCAACTATTCCCAAAACTTTGTATGCAAACATACCTCTGAATGATTATTCTACCACTATCCAACTTGCCTTGTATTTTTTGTTTAGGAAATGAAATCAGCAGGAAATGTTACAAAGTGTTAAGCTGTGAAGGTTCAAGTAAACTAAACCTCCCAGACATTTCTTGGCAGTATTTCTACTTTATCATAATAAAGTTGTATTCCAGCTCCATGGTACATAGGGAGGGCTGCACTGACTGCAGCACCTGCAACCTTATACACACTAGTGGACTCAGGTAAGAGAGGAGCTGGATGGGAATGGAAAATCACTGTATTTCTTATCTTAGGGTAAGAGAAGGGAGGGATTACTGGCCGAGTCCTGGTTTGAAGATCAGCAGACAACTAAACAGAGCAATGCTTCTCAGGTCTGTGTAGTGGAACTGGAAATCTATTGTATTGTCTCAAATATTACTGCAGCTGCAGAATTATATTTCCAACTGGCAGAGGGAAGGTAATTAAGAATAAAAAACAAAATCCATGCTGACATAACAATAGCCTATCAAAGCTCAGCTTTCCCCTCCTCCACTAAAAAGTCCAGGGAGATCTTGAAGAGAGTGAATTAATGGACATTTTGGTAATGGGAGAATGCTAAACAGAAAGGCAGCATGAAGAAAGTTAAAATGATAAATGTGTCATCATCTCCCTAAACTATATGCTTTTCACCCTGAAATTGCTATTGCTATTTTTCCAGAAAATATGGGACAGATTTTGGCAGGTTAAATGTAGTGGAGATGTTATCCAGTCACCTTTGTTAGTGCAATTGCTTTAATTAAAAGCTGTTTTTGCATTTTGAATAACACACTGATACTTTGTATGCAACATGCTATTGCTGAAAATTTCACAATGTACACAGAACTATGTATGTAATCAGCAAGCATCAAACAGTTTTTATACAAAGATTTTTACTGGAAATGTATACAGAAAAATAAAAATAGTTTTAAGATAGGAAATCACAGAAAAGTGTACTTTGTTTCCTAATATACAGACATTAGTATTTATCATGATATCTCCCCAATCTTTATACTAATTTTATACTATAAGCAACAACTTCATTCTGCATTTAAAACAGATATAGAGTGATGTTGAAAAATGATGTATCATAAATAGGACTTTATTTCTGATGTCTTTTCATTGCTAATGCACCATCATTTGTTGATTACAAGTTTTTCCTCACACAATGAACAGTTACCTTTCATTAACAATTTGAATGCCCCACAGGTCTGTGAATAAATTGGCACCATCCTGCCTGTCTTCCTTACAATTCTCATGACATTGTTTTGGAGAGACTTGCCAGTGAAAGAATATGCATTGTCTGGGCACATATCATCTTGTACATGAATAATCCTTCACATTGAAACTATTAAAATATGTTTCATTCCTTTTTTTAATTTGGACTGTGGTCTTATTTTCAGGTGGCAAATCCCTATCACTTGAGAGTGCGTAGAAAAAATCCAATTACTGGAAATTATGTCAAAATGAGTTTACAGCTGTACCAGGTTGACAGCCGTAGCTACTTGCTGGATTTCAAAAGTATAGATGGTAAGTACCATGCTGTACGAATAATATAACAACCCTTTCACACATATGGCCATTTCAAAAAAAGCTAAGTATTTTGTACTATTGCCACCCTTGAATTTTTATTTCTAGTTACATATCTTATTGTATTTGTATTTATCCATTTCATCTGTTTTATTCATTTTCTGTAAATGTATTAAAGCAGACACCAAATGCACAGAGGCACACAAGTTATCTTGCTGTTTTATATATCTTTCTATGTCTATTTTAGTAGCTATACATTTAGATCTTTATCCATCTACCTGCCTAAATCTCTCTCTTTCTCTCTCTCTCTATATATATATATATATATGTGTGTGTGTGTGTGTATGTGTCATGTTGTCAAAAATTCAACACGTCTAAACACAACTTTTCTAGCAAAACTTATCCAAACACATTTCATCTAAAACAGCAAAGCAAATCTGTCTCTCTCTCTCTCTCTCTCTATATATATATATATATATATATATATGTATTCATATGTAAACATTTCTATATATATTTATATATATAGATATATATATATATAGATAGATAGATACATAGATAGATAAGCAACAGGCCAGATGTTTTTGTAAATTGTAAAATGATAGTTTGATCACTAGTATGAGTTTTCTTAAAGATATGTAAGTAACACTACAGTTTGCTTTAGTATATTGTGTTGGATTGTGTGAACTGCTGGTGCACTTACAGTGTTTTTCCCCATTTCTTCCACTGTAGTGCAATTATGAAGTTGTTATATATAAGACAGGGAGTGTGGGAGTGGAGCATCCCACATGGGGGTGCAGGGGGACTTTCACCCCTGTTAAAAAAATGTGTTCTTGCTTTTTTCCTCTTGAGTTTGATTTAATTAGATTAAATGAGTTTACATAGATTGTGTTCAATCAGCTATGTTTACATAAACTGAATTTTAGATGAGATGACATCCATCAAGCTCTCTCTGTCTGTATACACACACACACACACACACACACACACACACACGCACACACACACACACACACACACACACACATATATATATGTATACACACACACACACACACATACACACACACACACACACACACACACACACACACACACACACACACACACACACACCTACCACCTACCTTAACTCCTACCCTACCCTTAACACTCATTCAGCTCCACAAGCAATTTCATACATTATCCCCTTACCTATCCCTGAATGCTAACTCTCACCCACACAGACACACACTTGCACACACAGACTATTACCCCATCCCCAAAGCTGCACTTAACTCCACAAACCCATGCATTCAATATAAAGCATGTTTGATATTCTGGGCACACATGGCAAACATTCAGTAACATAAATGTTTACTCTCCTCCTGTTGACCCATATATACATATATACATATATATACTTATATATAATACAGAGAAAAAGAGAGATCTCTAATTGTTTTAATAAAAGTCGGTGGCTCAACAGGTTGCATGCTTACCCTTGCTGCTGGAAGATCAGCAAGTTGTGTTTTTTTCTCCCCACCAGCTACATGCATACATTCTCCATTCCTAACATTGTAATGCAGCTTAAAAGGGGTGCTGCACTCCTCGGTATGCTATCCTTTGGTTGAGATATTAAATTGACATACTGTCTGCCTGAGTTGGTGGTAGCTCAGGTGGAAGTAAAATATCTCAGAGCACTTATAAAAAACAAAGAGTAAAGTACCCTGCCCAAATTTCACATAATCATTCTTAATACTAACTTGAATCTCTCTTAAAAGGGAAAAATGGCCTACTGGAACTAGTACAGTTAACCAAAATAAATAAATAAAATAAATAAGACTCAATGAAAAGGCCAGTCTTTCATTAATTCAACTGTTTACACCCCTTTCTGCACTGTTTCCTTGACCCCTGCCCTGGAGGTGAATATAATAAGGTGGAGGAGAATGGTGAAGAAGTCTTCCTATACACACACACACACACACACACACACACACACAAGCATAAACACACACACACATGCACACACACTCACAGGCTTCATGCAAAACTTACACAGAGTTTATATGTGTGCACGTTGATGTGCGGTTAGCAGCAGTGCTCATTGCATGTTCATGCTGCACATCACGTTTAAAAGTAAATGAGCACATTTTTGTGGCTGGTAACAGTATTGCTGGCCAGGAAATCATGTATCTTAACACGCATAGCAATCCTGTTTAAGTCAGAACAAAGAAGGTCCACAGTTTTGCACAGAATGCCGCAATGATCACCAGTGCTTAGCAAATAATAATTGTCATGGCTCTCATTCTCTCAGTGCAAGACGTGGACAAAGCCCATTGGGGAAAATGTCCCAGAAATAGGTACATATCTGACATATTTGCTCTTTAGAAATTTGCTAAAATAACAAGGGGTTTGTGTAAAGATGAATTTTCTGAAGGATTTCAAGTCTAAAACTCACATATGACATCAATTCAGAGGTCATCCAAGTGATATAGCAGAAAACCACAAATTTGATAGAGAACACACCAAAAGATATACAAGGCAAAAATGTCAAAATTTCTGTGAAAATCTGGATAGTTGAGAGGTAAGATAGTTATGTATATGGGCCAAACACAGTACAGGACAGTGTATACAGTACAGAGTACTGAAGTTGTGTAAATGATCTGTAAAGGTACATAGACTGCCATGTTCCCTCAGGGGAAGTGTGTGTACTGAATGCAGGCACACAGATGAATTGCAGGGATGAACGCAGGGAAAGAGAAAAGGTGAAACAACCTAATGTACAGCAGATGAGGGCATGTCAATGGAAGACAGTTGTAGCAGCAGCACCAATCACATATCTATATGGTACAATAGGGACTGCACAGTGAAAATGTATATTATGTGACTGTCACACAAGGTTATATAACACTTCTGACATGAACAATGCAGAGGACATCCATCAGGGATGTTGTATACAATTGGGGTTGGGTGCATATTGTGAAGCTGTGCAAACTTATTTACCTGAATATAGCAAAAGCAATCATGGACAATATCAGAATAATACCACCAGTACTCCCATGTCTCTGACAAAACATATGTGATTTAGAGTGATCAGATTCTGCAACAACAAGCTTGTACAACTATTATGACATGTCTATGAGGGTAATTATGCACACTGTCCGGGCACCATATCATTTGCTGGAGGTGAAGAGGGACACTGCTATACCTGTATGGGATATATATATATATATATATATATATATATATATATATATATATATATATTTGTATATTTATATATATATATATATGTGTGTGTGTGGTGTGTGTATGGCACAATCCACACTGTCATGAATGTTACTAATGCCATTAATGTTGGCAAACAGCTATCTATGTATGTACTATGTGCATCACTGGAACAGGTAGAGCACATGCATCTGGTGTATTAACTTGATGGGGGGTTCTGCACCATCAGACAATAATGTTTATGCCACAAAAAGAATACCAAGGTATGGCCAGTAAGATGTGAGACAGCTCACTGTGACAAAGGAGGTACACTTCAGTTACACATCACTGGAAGATGTGTAGGGAGGTACATGAAGACAGGTGCATTGTACTCAGCTATTGGTGTGATGAAGGCTGTGAACTATGGAGGTATTATGGCCTCTGATGTGAATGTCCTTCACATTTTCAATAGTTGTGTTACATACAAGGGAGTAATTACCACTGTGACCACATACTGGTGGATGATGTCCTTCAAGGATGCATCTGCAGTCCTAACAAATGGGTTGTCCTGGCCTCAGGCAGCCCTTCGGTCGGCCGGATTCCAAAGTCTGGGTCTGGCCTCGGCTGATGTCGCACCTCACCCGACGTCATAGCTGCAGTTCTTCGGGTATAAAGGCATCAGCCGACGCCATTTTCCTCAGTCTTTCTTGCCGCGTGGCGCCCGAAGCAGAAGCTGTTCGCAAGTGCCGGTCGGTCAGAACCAGAGATTGCTACTACCGAAGACTTCTAAAAAAGCTAAGTACCCCGTTGGGGACTCTTTCTTGCCTCAGCCGATGTCAGAAAAAGTGAATAACTGTTTAACTTGTGGGAAACAAATACCACATAAAGATTTCCACTCTTACTGCCTACCTTGTTTAGGCCCAGACCACGACGTAGCAACTTGTCTAGCCTGTGCTTCCTTCAACCGACGGACACTTAGACGTCGGTTGGAGTTTGCAGAGGAGTTTTTCGGCTCCGCTTTTGCTTATATCATGCCGTCGGAGACTCCGACTTCACATTTAGCTAAATAGCGTAAGGAAAAGGACCGACACTCGCGGTCCGCGGTTTCGCCAAAACCGCGGTTAAGCCAATCATGAGTGTCTCGGTTTCGGCTGAAACCGAGTCTGCGGTTCTTCCTTCGGCCGAAAGCATGCCTCCTACTACCGAGGCCTCTTCCAGCATGGCTGAATCTGCTACTGAAATTCCACCTGCTCTTACAGTTTCTCAGGATTTATCAGATACTATCCCCCTAGATGTATCTACTCCTGCACGTGGAGCTGCTAGGCCCCCTGCATCCATGTCAATTAAGGCTTTCACCAGGGCTAAAGCAGCTAAATCTTCAAAGGCCGTGCCTACTAAAGCCCCCTCTCACAGGCCTAGCTCTAGTACTCAAATGCTTAGTCTAGCAGAGGATCTCATTTCTTTGATCAGGGGAACCCAGTCTCACCCTGACAGGGCCTCTCACCCCCCTCCAGAGAAGAGGCCTAGAGCAGAGCCCCCTGAGCCAGTTTCTACTGATTACTCCTCAGATGATTCAGAAAATACAAACCCTCCTGAGGGCCCTTATTCTCCATATGAGGACTCTGATGCAGAAGACTCCATTCCTTCTGCCTCTCCTCCTGAGGAATTTTCTTTTGGGGAAACCTTGCATGCTATGAGGGAACAATTTCAATGGCAGGGCCAGGATTTTTCAGACTTTAGGAAAAGGTTTAGGACCTTTTTGCATTTGCCACAGCATAGGCCTTTAGCCATTCCTCCAGTACTTACAGTTGTGGATGATGCATTTAATGATGCTTGTACTGCTCCTGATTCACTTCCTCCGGCCCCTGCTAAGCCCGACAGATACTACAGGGTTCCGGACACACATTATCACTTGTATAAGGCTCCTTTTGCAGATCCTGAAACTATTTCACAGGGCCCCAAGGCTGTAGCAGCTACCTCTGCCAAAAACCCCCCCTCTGAAAGGGAATCTAGGGCCTTAGAGAGATGGGGTAAAAAAGTTTATACTTCTGCTACTCTTTCGGCTAGGGCCTTAAACTGTCAATTCCACATGATTCAGTATCAGGAATTTATGTTAGATCAGTTAACTAAAAAACTGTCCTCGTCTGAACCTTTGGACCGAAAGTCTCTTCAAGAAATGGTGCATAACATTCAGCAGGTCAGTAATCATTCCTTAAAATGCGGCTATGATGCACTGGAGGCTTCCTTTAAATCAGCTATGACTGGTACAGTGATCAGAAGGCATGCATGTTTAAAAGAGCAGTCCTTACCAGACCATGTAAAATCAAAGCTCCTAGATGCTCCCATGGATAAGCACAATTTGTTTGGCTCCCCTGCACAGCAAGTGCTGAAGAAGGTGGAAGAGAAAGCAAAATCTGTCCAGACAGTCAAGGATTTCTTACAGGTCTAGCCACCAAGGTTTAGTAGGAACTGGCCTTCCAAGAATTGGTCCTTTCCAGACACCACCAGAGCACAGAGAGGCAGGAATAGGCGCCCAAGAGGCAGAGGTCAATCCAGAGGTGCCTACAGGGGACGTCAGTGGCAGCCTAACAACCAGCGAAATACTGCCACAGATCCAGCCACTACCACTTCCACAGGACAATCACAGTGACTTGGCTCTGAAACCGCCTACCAGGGAACAACTAGAAGCACCCTTAGGTGGAAAGCTAGCCTTATTTTCAGTAAACTGGCATTACATTACAGGAGACAAATGGATTTTACAGACAATAGACAAAGGTTACAGGTTTCACTTCCATACTCTACCAAGGAAGAGAGGAATGCCAAACCTACCTCCAAATCAAAAGACAAACGCTCTACAACAAATAGACCACTTAATAAGGATGAGAGCTATAGAAAAGGTACCGTCTATGGAACAAGGGCAAGGATTTTACTCCAGACTTTTCCTGGTGCCAAGAAAGGAAAACCAATGGAGACCTATTCTCGACCCGTCCGCTCTGAACACATATCTCATTGTTCCAAAATTCAAGATGCTGACCTTACAGCAGCTTCTTCCCATGCTGGGCAAGGAGTCTTGGCTGGTGACTCTGGATCTCAAGGAGGCATACCTGCACGTCCCCATATGACCAAATTGCAGAAGATACCTCAGATTTCTTGCAGGATCAGAGCATTATCAATTCTCAGCATTGCCTTTTGGCTTATCTACTGCGCCCAGAGTATTCACGAAATGCCTGGCATCAGTAATTGCTCATTGCAGGCTTCAGGGAATTCAAATTTATCCATACCTGGATGACTGCCTGTTACAAGCGGACAGCAAAGACAAATTAACAAAAGATTTGAAAAAGGTTATTCACCTGCTGCAAGCCCTGGGATACACAGTCAACACAAAAAAGTCAAGACTGATACCATCCCAAAGGATAACCTTCCTGGGTGCAGAACTGGACACATTAAACCAGATGGCATTCCTCACAGCAGAAAAACAGAAGCAGCTACCACTCTATTTCATGGTATTAACAACGCAGAACCAGCTTACAGCAAGGAAAATCCTGCAAGCCTTGGGTTACATGGCATCCTGCATAATATTAATTCAACATGCCAGACTACATATGAGGAAGTTACAATGGTACCTGAGGAATTTATGGTCTCAGCACAAGCACAGCCTGGAAACTCAAATTCCAATAATTCCATGCCTGAAACAAGAATTCCAGTGGTGGGCCCAGGCCTGTCAATTGAACAAAGGACTGCCCTTCCACAGGCCTCACCCAAGCCAGACTATCACCACGGACGCCTCAGACCTCGGTTGGGGGGCACACATGGTGGACAAGTGCATACAAGGCTTATGGACTCAAGACCAGATGAACCTACACATAAACCAAAAAGAGATGCTGGCAGTAAAACAGGCAATTCAGACCATTTCTTCAACAGGGTCATTTGCTGATAAGGATGGACAACACCACAGTTATGTGGTATATCAACAAACAGGGAGGCACACATTCATATCCTCTGTGCCGGATGGCAATGGACCTCTGGAATGTGGCCCTGAGCCTCAACATTCAGCTCCAAGCCATATTTGTGCCAGGAAAAGAAAATATACTGGCAGACATCTTAAGCAGAACCACCATGGATGCCCACGAATGGATGCTGCATCCAGACATCTTCAAAACCATCACAAGGAAATGGGGACAACCAGAAATAGACCTGTTCGCATCCCCACACAACCACCAATTGGAAAAATTCTGCACAAGGACATACCACCCACTTGCTTGGAAGGTGGATTCCCTATCCTTCAGTTGGGAAAACCTGACAGCATATGCATTCCCACCTCTTCCTTTGATGCACAAAGTGCTACTGAAGATCAAAGAAGATCACCCGAGGATCATCTTGATTGCTCCAGATTGGCCGAGGCAACATTGGTACCCGCTACTGAGGAGTATGTCCCGGGAACACGCATGGCCTCTACCCCTACTGCCTCTACTGCTAACACAGAACAAATTCAAAATCCTGCATCCAAACTTAAAAACACTGCAGCTAGCTGCTTGGAACATTACATAAGGAAAAATAACCCAGATTTATCTCAAAGGGTTAAAGACATTATCTTGGAGGCTCGCAGACCCTCAACAAAGAAAACTTATTCAGCAAAATGGAAAAGATATCTCATTTGGAGTGCAACAAAAGGAGTGGAGACATCATTGCCAAACATAGCTAACATCCTGGAATACTTAGCAGAGCTTTTTCACAATGGTCCGTCTTACTCCTCCATTAAGATTCATGCATCAGCAATTTCAGCAGAATACAACATGGATCCTCCAGTCTTTTCTCAACCTCTACTCAGGCAGTTTCTCAGAGGAATTAAAAATGTAAAGCCACCAAGGAAACCACCATTGCCTACTTGGGACTTGAACTTTGTGTTAGAAAAACTGACACTACCCCCTTTTGAACCAGCAGCAACAGCAGAATTACAGTACTTATCTTGGAAAACTGCATTCCTGCTTGCAATCACTTCAGCTAGAAGGGTTTCTGAATTACAGGCATTAATGGCAGTACAGCCCTTCCTTATCTTCCATCAGGATAGAGTGTCCATGAGAACTAATCCTACCTTTATGCCAAAGGTGGTCTCCAGGGTATCATTAAACCAAGCAATACACCTACCAACATTCTTCCCCAACCCGCAGAACAGGGGGGAAAGATTGCTGCATACCTTGGATGTACACAGACAATTGCGCTACTACCTGGACAGAACCAAGAACAATAGAAAAACTGACCAGCTTCTGGTAGCATATGCAACAGGAATGGAAGGAAAAGCAATTTCAAAACAGACAATCTCAAAATGGATAGGAAATTGCATTAGATTTTGTTACTCTTTTCATGGAAAGGCAACTCCAGAAAACATCAGACCTCACTCCACAAGTGCTACAGCCACTACTACAGCTTTCTTACGAGGAGTGGCTACCAAAGACATTTTAGAGGCTGCTACTTGGAGCTCCGTGCATACATTTGCCAAGCATTATAATCTGCCTTTATACTCCAGATCCCGAGCAGGTTTTGCCACTGCTGTTTTGCAAGGGATCTTAACTACACCATAAAACTCTTAGTGCCTCCTTAGTACCTCCTCCCCCAGTTTGGCTATGGTATTCTACCAATTTGTTAGGACTGCAGATGCATCCTTGAAGGACATACTACAGTTTTGTACCTACCATAAATGTAGATGTCCGAGAGGTATGCATCTGCAGTCAGGATTACCCACCCTCCTTCCCCTCTGTGGTACTCCTAGGGTATTTGCCCATCTTGTAGCTAGCTGGGGGAATCTATTATGGTGTATTTGTTTGTATATATGTATATACATGTTTATTTCTATTTGCTCTCTATTGTTTGGAAACATTTGCATTTATCCAAATTTAGCCTTCCTAGAGGGCACCTGGCATCTGGGGCAAGAAACACTGAGGAAAATGGCGTCGGCTGATGCCTTTATACCCGAAGAACTGCAGCTATGACGTCGGGTGAGGTGCGACATCAGCCGAGGCCAGACCCAGACTTTGGAATCCGGCCGACCGAAGGGCTGCCTGAGGCCAGGACAACCCATTTGTTAGGACTGCAGATGCATACCTCTTGGACATCTGCATTTATGGTAGGTACAAAACTGTACTTTCCACTTACTGTCTATTCCAGGACACAGGTCACATACCTAGTGGTCTGATTATAGTGTGTACATTATACTTGTGTTTGTTTTCCTGACCTAACAAATCCCCCCTCCATGTTTTCGTGCCATTGCAGGTGTTGTCATGGCTGTGGTAGCAATCTTTGGTGTGTGTAGATTCTGTCTGTATTATACTAATACAGTATTGGTCAATTATTGGCCACAATCTGTAGTCCTTCAGACAGCTGTTTGGACACAGGATGTGTATGTCATCTGTGGTGTCTATCACTTAAATAATGGAGAGGAAAGGGTCTAGCAGGCAGCCCTGATGTATGGACCTGATCACTGGACCTGAGATATAGGTTACTATACACATTTCAACATATTTAGATGCAACATGTGTGATACAGTGGCCTACAAACTTGGTGATATAGGTGTATATGGCCGCATCTGACAGTGTTGAGTGAATACCTCAGTGTGAATTTGTGTCAAATGCCTTGGGGTTGTCAAGTTCAAAAGGATGTTAGTGTTGTCATCATGCATGCCCTTGATAACCTCTTTGAGGACATCTAACAGATGTAACAGACGTCAGTAGCACACTGCCAGGATATCACTAGTGTCCATTTAGAAAAAGTCCATGATGGCATGTTTGTCTACCTCACAGATGAGGAGAGTCAGGATGTGTCTATACATGCATGCATCGGGTGCTGCCCCCCCCCAACTCAGATGGATACATGTTGATGTGCACTCTTCCACAGCAACATAGTCTGTGTGTAGGGTGTGTTGAAGTGTGTATTCGACCGTGTCAGGAAGGTGTATTTGATGGGTCACATGATAGGCATTCTGTGATGTCACAGCCCACTGATTCAGTGTGATAGGCCTGGATGAATGTAAGACAGTGCATACTGGTTATCCTCAATTGGCCTAGGGTTTGAACACAATCTCCCATGCAGGTGTCATTGAGAAACTCTCTCAGCTGGGGTTTAAACTTTACGTCACCAGATGGGTAACCAATTGGCTGACTGACAGACACATACTGCGAAAGTTAGTAAATCAGCTTGTGCCAGTAGAGCTGTCACCATTGGTGTAGCCCAGGGATCTGTGCTTGGGTCTTTACTGTTTGGAATCTATTTCTTAACAGTTCAGGCTAGATACGGCCTCTGGTTTACCATGTTTCCTGATTCTTGCATACTGGGTGCAATCATTGAATCCACCTATGAAGATAACATACTACAAGAGAGACTAATACAGAGAAATGATTGGTGACAAAGAAACATGATCTACAAGTAAATGCAAAAATGTGTCTTTATTTAGTCCTTCTGCAAAGTGGAATTCCCTGCTAATTACAGCATTGGCAACAGTCCCGCTATGCTGAAACCCTATGTTGTAGGCACTGGGAACACACATACATAGCAACCTGAACTTCGACCACCAATTGTCCACACTGGTATTGAAAGCCTATGTTGTGCACATCATAAGTCACATCATCATATTCCAGTCTCAGGATTATATTACTGCACTGTACTTGAACCTCATCAGAACACTAATATAAGCCTGCACAGTCCTTTTACACCATATGCATATTGTGCTTCGACTGGCACATGGTACCACAATGTTTTGGATTCAATAAGCACATCTTCACAGTTTGTAGGGCCGCTGACAACTGTGCAAACAAGGTAAACACTGTGGCATGCAAATTACAGCATAAGCAGCTGAATTGTTTGCTAATCAACCAATGCATGATGGAGGAGCTATTCAGCAAGCTATAAAGCAATCATGTAGACACAGTGCTGGCTTTCCTTGTAAATTTCAGACCCTATCGGAATACAGCCATGGAAAGTAGTCTACACAGAAACAGTGTTAGGGCTGCTGATGCTTTAATTCATATGTATGTGCAATAGGCTGAAGCCTATGCTGCAAGGCCAAGAAGGAGAAAAGTTTTCAAACCCAGGGTAACTTATCACTACCTACATGATGCAGAAATTGTAGAGCACTACAGGGTGGATAGAGACACTACTGGAACTCTGCAACCTCTGTCATCCTCAACTCTGAGCCAGGGCAAACTGAGGGGAACCCATCCCATTGGAAACAAAGGTATGTGTCATGCTTAGAATTTTAGCTACAAGTACCTTTCAGAGAACAACAGGAGACATGCTGGTGGTGTCACAGGCATCAGCATCAAGGATCCTCCATCAGTTCTTGAATACTATGCTCCAACATGCTAGTGACCACATATATTTTCCCCATACTCCTGAGGATAGGCCAGAAATATGCAGGAGATTTACCCTGTCGCACACTACCCTGAAGTACTCGGTGCCATAGATTGCACACATGTAGAAATTAAAGCATCACCTGAGAAACAGGGAAGGCTCTACATTAATAGAAAGGGCTTGAACATGTGTGCTGGCAACCCAGGTAGTTACCAGGTAGTTACCAAGACTCGCATATCTGGCACATCTCCCAACTGCATCAGATATTCATTAAGAGGGATAACCCACATTGCCATTTACTGGGGGAATGCAGGTTATGGACTGGAACCATGGCTAATGACACTTATCAGAAATGCACACACACCTGCTGAGGATTGCCATAATGAAGCACATGCTCAAACTAGAAATATCATAGAGTGTGTGTTTGGGCTGTTGAAGTTGTGGTGCTGGTGCCTTGATACATATCGGAGAGCCCTACAGTACAATCCACGTACATGTACTGAAATATTCACAGTATTTGTGCCATGCTACAGAACATCATTCTGAGAAAACAGCTTCAGCAGGAACAATAAGGAAAAAGGGCAGACATTCCACCACCAATGGCAAGGTCACCACAGCCACATGCAGATGAGTAGTCAGACGGGGAACCAGCAGCTGCTATGGGTGTAGGCAGACATAGGTGTGCTCAGTATGCCCTCACATTGGCTAAGAGACAGTGCACAGCACACAAACTCACCACCTAACGGCCTAAAACCTTCTTCTTATGTACATACATATAGTAACATTGATGCCAGGCAATGCTCACAACCTTTACCTACCCATGTAATGGCTGTGTACTGCTTACATCAGACACAGTCAGCCTTGATCTAAAACTGTTGCATCTGCTGGATTTGCAAGGTAAGTGTTGAACCTGGATTGCATTGTATAATAATATGGATGGCGGGCATATCCTTGTGTGTTGTTACTTGGTAGTGTAAGCAAGTAAAAGGTAGGAGATTTGTACAGAAATTAACTTAACATGTGACAATAGAGACTTATTTGACTTATATGTGTCCATTAAGTAGTAGGTATCAGACGTCAAAAATTCACACAGTCATACCTCTCAAAAGTACTGATGGTTACTGTATGCCCTCAGTGTAACACCATACATTTGTACTGGAAAATCATTAAAGAGAGAAGTTAAAAAGCAATGATATACATTTCAGTTTCAGACTTCACAACCCTCACAAGTTCATTTACAATAAAGATGGAAAAATGTTGATGCTATAATCTGTCTAACTTTCTAAGACCATTATAAGTCAAAAGTACAATTACCAATTCAACATCACAAATGCAGATATACCAAGCACTAAGTCAGCTATGCATGCTAAGCATCAGACACAAAGCTTATGTATCCCTGAATCCAAAAGACCACGAGAAGTAGCTCTGCCAGGAGTTGCAGTGGCATGTCCATGACCATGGTCAGAAGCACTGCTGCTACCTGAACATGACTGAGGCTGTTGGATGACCTCCCCTCATGAGGACACCCAGGACCATGACCCCATGGCCTGCAACTGCTAGGTGTGGACAGCACAACCACTGATGGAGCAGTGGAAGTACTGCCACTATGGGAGCGTGAACAGGCATGACCATACTGGCTAACAGCAGATGATGTTGCTAACCTATGCCTATGAGGATGCTACCCCCCGCCCCACCCAACAAGCATTCCATCACAGACACTGCCCTTGCCAACATGTCATTCATCCGATCCATTCATTTGGCAACATGGTGGAGGCAGTCATGCATGTCAGCCTGTGCCACGTCTAAAACCCTAGGCACTTCTGGAGGACCTATGGGAATGTCCCTCTGCCTCCAATATGGACCTAAACATACATTGAGTAGCACTGGAAGATACACCTGGATCAGGTAGAGGATGGACAGCAGACCTCCTATGAGTACCCCTAACAACCCTTCTGCATGGCATCTCACCCACACTTTGGCACTGAGCACAGTCAACAAACACTGAAGCCATAGTAAACATACTTCCCTGATCGATTGTCTTGTCCTCCACCTGTCCAATATCACTGGAATGGGTAGGAGTAGGCCTCCTGACTGTGTCTATTGGAATTTCAGAGGTTAGCTGTATGTCAACTTAAGTATCAGATTCAACCTCTGCCCCCTCCGACTGTGCATCTCTTTGACCACCATCATCATCTGCTGATACTCTGACATCAAGTGGTAGAAGTTCCACACTTCCACTGTCAGAATAACCTGTGATAATAAGCAACAAACACAGGAAAAAGTTAATACCTATGCTATTATAGTACATTCTATGCTAACAAAGTAACAGTGGTGCCACTCTTAGACAGTACAGCATTACACACAACAATCCTGATATCAAAATCACACTCTAAAATATTTTTGAACTGCTCATCAGTACATAAAAATGTTTGTCTTACCCTGTGCAAATGATTCTATTCCCCTATGCTGGATGGGCCTAGAAGAAGTTAAGCAAAAGTTAAGGAATGTATCATCGCAATTAACAGTAACATAGGAAGTAAATCATTTTGCACTTTATATGTCCATTAACTATATTTTCAACAAGAACTTGGATGACAAGCCCAACCTAATGCCATGTGTAATCAATCAGAATGTGTTGGTAACTATAGCAATCTTCAAACCCCCCCAACCAATTTCTTCTTAAACAGAACTAACTTATTGATCTAAATACTTTACAATACAACAGTATTTAAGAATTGAGATACAAAATCCTTCCTGGGAGCTCCTCCTGGGACATACTTGCTGTCCATGAAACAGTAAGACCAATATTAAGGACATGCTGTTCTGCACTTCCCTGGGAGCTGCCTGAATCCCTGACAGTGGACAGCAGCTCTTCATTTGCTGTTAGTGGTGGCTGTGTAGCAGGACCCTGGGTACTCATCTGATCACAGGCCACTGCAGCTGCTCTCTTCTGTGCAGAAGAGATCATGTCAGTGGCCTTGTGGCACACCTGATATGTCCTGTATCTACCTAATGCATTGACATCTGCAACTGTTTGCTGTCAAATTTGCATTCTGCATGACATATCTCCACATCCCCTCTCAAGCAGAAAGGCACCATGTCACCTAAAAGATTCCACAATGACCTGATTTTCAGGGTCATTGAAGGGTGCTTTTGGGGATTGAGACACCTGGGTACCATAGTCCTAGGTGTCCTAAAACAAAACAGAAAGATAATGCACGTAAGTATTACATAACTACAAAATAACTGTTCCCAGATAAACCAGAAAATAAGCATTTCAGTATTACCCACTGGAGAAACATAAAATAATCTAGAAATTTGAAATAAGAACAGGCTGGATGCCAAAAAAGGGAGAGTATCAATAGCAGCATATCCTTGTTTGTGCCATATCAGAAATGCAGCTTTGATCTCCCACATCCAAAAGAACAGGCAATTAACAAATTTTGCTAACAAACCATCGTTGAAATGCTAAAAGTGCTATCAAATGAAATGTCCCTGAAACATGTCCACAGATTTTACACAGAACATTCCATTGTAAGCTATTGCCAATCATGTATACCTATGAATTGCTCTGACAAACATGCCCATGCCATCAGTGCACTTCTAACTAATGCATACAGATAAAAGTGTAGTGTTTGCTAATCAATATATATATATATATATATATATATATATATATATATATATATATATATATATATATATATATGGTTCTATATTACATCGAACTCACAGGAGTTGGAACATTGCAATATTGAACCATAAACTTAGAAATCCAGTGATAACGAAAACACAGAACAGCTTTTTTTCCCAGGGAAAAAAATCACTGTTCCATGACAAAAAAATACACTTTAAACTTAAAGTGGGGGGTTTCGCCCCCCACACCACCCTACTTAAATATAGTAACTCCAAGATCACACCATAGTGGAGGAAATAGCAAAGCCCCAAAAACGGCCCACCAATTTTTTTCCTTGGGAAAAAAAATTGGTGTGCCATGGCTTCACTATTTTCGTATTTTGAACGTTTGTGTTCAATATTACAACATTCAAACTCCTGTGAGTTCGACATTGTAATATAGACCCTATATATATATATATATATATATATATATATATATATATATATATATATGTGTGTGTGTGTGTGTGTGTGTGTGTGTGTGTGTGTGTGTGTGTGTGTGTATATGTATATATATATATATATATATATATATATATATATATATATATAATATTAAACAGATTTTTCTGAATGACATTTCAGCATATACAGCTAAAAAATGCAGGCATACCTTCTCAACGTCAGTAAACTTCTGTGCAGATATATCCCGGAGTAATAGCCCATTTTCTGTGTTCCCCACATAAAGAAGTTTCCTCACCTTCAGGTTCCGTAGCTACATGATTGCCTTTCTGTGGTGTAGATTCAGGGCTATCAGCATGTTGAGATGCAAGTGTGTGAACTCATTAGAATTGCTGATTCTCAAATACTTAGTTCAGTGTAGGAGATGTAAACGCAGTGCAGGCACTCCCTCAGAGTTTGTTGCTAATGGATTACAGTTGTGAATGATTACTGGTATGGAGAATGAAAACACAACAGCAATGCAGAATGCCCTACCACCAATGGGTGTGTCAGGTTAGACTTACAAAGTGTATAGCAGTCATTTTATCAAGGTTGGAAATATAAGTAAGTAACACACAATTCTGAGGTTCTGTTCATTAACATCCAGTTTCCCCTTTTACTGTCTACTGTATTTCTTTAAGTATAATTCTGCTATCTTGACTTGCACAACCTTCACAATTACATAATACACATTCACAACTGTATCCATATACAACAACCATATCAGGTCACATGCATACCTCAAACTGTTACCTGTATTTATGAATGATTCCTGACTATGCCTGAACAGCATTTCTGTGGCAAAGATGGAAAATGAATGTTGTGGAAGAAAATGTTTTGTCACTTATGCCTAGGTTTGAATCCATCAATGAAAAAAATCAATTTTATCAGTGTATAAAGGCAAAAACAAATGTGTCAGGTCATGACATTTATGCCCCCAGTGCATGTCTGCAACTTTAACTCACTTAGCAGCTACCTCCCAATGTCCAACATATATTTCAAAGCTATATCATCAGACACCCATCAAACTTAGGCCAAGTATAAGATTAACCTTCCAATTTCAAGTTTTTATGTCCTTCCTGCTTGCCGCTGCTGTATTCTGCTTAACATCATGCAAATGTGGTTGGCATCATTGCTCAGGTTTGTACACTAGTAGTAAATGCGATAACTGAAATTGGTAGAAAAGCATCATTTTCCATTGCTCTAGGTCAGGTGTTAGATATGATTTAGGTTAGTGAGGAAGCTGCCAAGTTTAGGGCACAGAAATGGGACTTGAGGATATTTGTTGGAATCCTCGTACAGTGCCACAGCCAAAGACTTCTGCAGGGGAACTATTCTGGCTCCCAGTACAAGTTTGAGGCATTGAGTGGTTTAGCTCAGGTTGTGATCAGAGCTACTGGCATCCTGTGCACTGAAGAACAGTATAGGTATCATTTTAATGACCTATGTAGGCACAAAATGGATACCCTCAAGCACCGGTTGAATGAATTTGAGGCTTCAGACATCCGTCAGCTGTGTAAGTATGATAATAAGAGGAAATTTATAATACTTATAAAGCTAAATGTAGGCAAGACTGATATGCATAATATTCTTCTGTTCTTTTCATTTCATTCCCCAGCTAACGCCAACATAGAGCTCAACAGACAGACTCATGTTGCTCGTTTTGAAGGACAGATGGAAGCAAGTGGTATGTATGCAGCACAAGAGAAATATTATTGTAGCTTTAAAAATTAAAGATAGATTTTTGGGGTTTTTTATACAGTTGTAGCAAATTGAACATGTACATCCTAAGTGTAACAGCAAGTATGCATGCATTAGTCTGAGCACAAACCAACTTTAGGAGTCAAATATAAGACTGTAATCACAGGTTCTGGGTTCAAATACCACAGGTAACAAATGTACAGTATGGGATTTCTTTAATAAATATTTACATTAAATTAAACTCTATACAAGTGGCATAAATGCCCTGCTGTTAATTGTAATCTGCATAACTGGAACACGTATATGTGCAATGTATGCATATTTCAAAGATTACTTTCAACAATTTGTAGTCATAGTGTGTAATTGCTATGATGTATACTTAAATGCAATACTTCAGATATAATAGTTGTATCTAGTGTAAGTAACATATGATGGTACTAAATTTATCTATTTTTTCCTCTAACCCCAACCCTTACCTCTCTTTTTTTATTTTATATTACTTGTCATCAAAATGTCTCCATGTCATGCATCTGTATCATATCACTAAATGCAAATAGTTGAATCCTAGTGTTAATGCATTGTAAGTCACATATGATGGTACTAATGTTATCTCTTTTTTTTCCTCTCCCCAACCCTTATCTCTATTTTTTATTTTATATTATGGGTAGTCAAAATGTCTCCATGTCATCCATCTGTTCCAAATTACTTATGCTACACAGCACAGTGAGGTAGGCCAGCCCCCGTGGATTATTCTGCCCCCACTCCACCAACTCTAGTATCAATGCCCAGCATGTCTGAGAACCAAACTGGCAGTGTTGCCTCTACTGCCCCTGCAGTAATTGCACCCTCAGGTAGTACTGCCCCAGCAGCTGGTGCAATGGTAACCTCCAGAAGCAGTGGCAGAGGTGGTGATTTCATTAACCTCTGGGAGACGCCAGGGTTGGTATGAAGGGTCATACACCACACCATTGGTGTATGCTTATGCCAGATGGAGAGGCTGCTTTCCCTCATGGTCCATAGGAGGAGAAGATGTCAAGCACTCGAGCCACCAGAGGAGTAAGGGGACAGTGATAACAGTCCAGTGGGTGAGGACTTGATTTTCACTGTCTCCATGTTTGATGAGCATGATCCTGTGGTATCCCTCCCTCAACCCAGTTACGGTGTCTGCCAACCTTTTCTGCTCCTCACCATCCCTGTCTCTTGTCTTGTTTGCTTGCATTTCTTCCTCACCTATGCAACTTCCTTGACCTTAAAATATCTATGTCTATACCCAGCATTCCTCTCTTACTGAATTAAAAGAAAAATGGGCACCTGTTCCACAAAAAAAAAAAAATCCTCCCATACATAGTTCTCCATTTCGCACATGTGTCTTCTTGAGAAACTTGATTCAGTCCAGTTGGCTATACAACATGATTACACTGTTGTCTCCCCTCTCTCTCTGTCTCTGGAAGTATCAGTCCAAATTCAGCTAATATTCTACACATATTATCAGTTTTTACTGTTGAAAAAATGGATAGTTATGCTTCTAACCTCCCTCCGTCCTGCACATTCCTGTATTGCTTTCTCTTTGATGTCCTTTTATTCATCTGTTGCAGTATTCATTACATGAAGGAGTTCCCTGCTGTAGGTGACCTGACATTGGCCAATATACAAAAGACTTTTACTACTATAGGGTGTATTGTGCATCGCACGTAGGCTGCAATCAAATATCAGTCATAAAAGTGATGTATGCACGCACCATAGGATCAAAGGATCATAGGAAGTTACTTAGCTATTGGCCCTGAGGCCTTTACAAGCCTAGCCAAGAATTTAGCCCATGTTCCTACAAGTCACCACCCTATGCCACTGTCCAGCAGGGACATAGGTGGAATCCCAGGGGAAGTATTTTCTGTTCCCCATTCAGTTATCCAGGTTTAAAAAGGTTTAATGAGGTACTCTGCTTTATGTGGAGAGGGAGTCTATTTCAGAAAAGGGTGTCTCTCTGGGACACAAACCTGTCTCACCAACAAGTCCTATTGATGTCACAGACCAGGTTGAGGTCTCGCATGTGGGTTACTCGTGTGGAGCTTGACTTGCAGATATGCAGCAGTCCCATCAGGGCAGGGTCTGAGATTGCTTTGTAAGCCAGACAGAGGTGACCTCTGAGGAGTCTGTAGGAGACTGAGTAGAGGGACAGGGCTTTTAGCCTATCTATCTAGGTTAGATGTTGGAGGCCCTGGATTCTCTGGGTGAGGAATCTCTGTAGTCTCTCCAGCTGCTGCATGTGCTTTGTACGGTACATGCTGAAAGCGGCATTGTATTCAATAATTGGTCTTATAAGGGACGAATACAGGGATGTTATAACTACCTTGTCCCTGGATGAGATACCCTTACTAATAAGGTGGGCCATGTAGAAAGCTTTTAGTACAATGGAGGCAGTATGGTGGTCAAAAGTCAATTTGTTATCAACCTGGGTTCCCAAGTCCCTCACGACTGATTGTGTGCTTAGTGCCTTATTATCAATGTGATAATTTGTGGAGATGTCATTCTCCCCAAAAGGGATGATGATGCATTTTTTGGCATTTAGTTTGAGACTATGTTTCCAAACAGGGTGAGACTCTCTTGGAGGATGTCCACATCACTAGGGGAATTGATGACAGCACCCAGCTTGCAGTCATCTGCAAACTTGGTCAGCCATAGCCCACTAGATTTGGACTGCACCTCTGAGAAGTATATCCCAAACAGCAGAGGCCCCAAGACTGATCCCTCGGGTACACTGCTTGTTATGGGTCTACTACTTGAGGTGGCTTCCCCTATTTTGACTAGGTGGGTTATATCAGTGAGCCAGTTTTCTACCCATCTTGTAACATATAGACTGATGCCTAGTTGAGAGAGTTTATCTGTTATACCTGAGTGGGGAATAGTATCAAAGGCCTTGACCAGGTCAAGGTAGGTGGTTTGCACTGTTTTCCCCTCATCCATGGCCTTGTTGACAATCTCAAAGAAGTCGACCAAATTTTACAGGCATGTCCTCCCTTTGACAAAACCAACATGTGTAGGATCAAGTGTCTGGAAGTTGCCAGTGTCCTTGTTAATTAGGTTCATGATAATCCACTCCATGGCTTTGCAGATCAGGCTAGTTAGGCTGATGGGTCTGTAATTTCCTGGATCGGTGGATGCTCCACCTTTGTACAAAGGGATGACAGTAGCTGTCCTCCACTCGGCTGGGATGAATCCAGTACTCAGACTTTGGTTGAATAGGGTGCCTAATGGTGCTGCAAGTTCCTGCCTGAGTTCATGTAGGATGCAGCCTGGGATGTTATCGGGTCCCATGGAGGCTGTATTTTTTGCCTTTGAGAGGGCAGTGATGACTTGCTCCCTAGAGATAAGGAGAGGGGGGGAGGTACTGGGGATGTCCTGTTTTACTGATGGGGGACAGATGAGGGAAGTTTTCACTCAGAACTTCTCTGTTGCCAGATCCAAATACCAGATCCCAATGTACGGTTGACTCAGAGTAGTTGGCGATTCTTCAAATTTCAGATAAGTGCCCCATTGAGGAATTCTTGACTATTCTGTGACTGTCTTTGGTTAGGGTTCATGTCATTCAAGAGGGGCAAGTGCCAATGTGGAAGACAAATTCCACATAAGGATAGCCATCCCCAGTGCTTGTTCTGCCGAGGCCCAAACCACAACTACAAAATCTGCTCTATCTGGCATTTGTGCCAAAGAACTGTGAAACCAAAAAAAATCACCTTGTAGCCAGTCAGTCTACAATAGATTTATTAATACAACAAGTTTAGCACTTTCATCAAACAATGTTGACTTCCTCAGAACAAAGAACTGTAAATGAAACCAGTTTAAATAATTTTAACAGCCATAACTGGTTCCCAAGGCAATGAGAATTCTTTAAAAGGATTGGTTAACTATTTGTGTGCCTTGGGGAGGTGTGGTGACATCATTACGATGGCTGAGGTCCATCATGGTGAAGGAAAGCAGTGTCCTTCGTGTAACGGGGATAATTTGGCATCTTTTAATCAGCATAGTCATTCAAGGAAGGATTTATGCACTAATTGTGCTGTTTATTCCGGCAAAGATCTTGATGTTATTTTTTATGGCATTTTGGATCAGCCAGGTCAAGCGGACCATGTAGATACAGGTACTGTAAACAACAAGTCCGTATTATGTCCATTAAATTCCAGCAATGTTAATTTTGAAAGTAAATGTAATGCTCAATGTGATACATGTAAAAGTGTGCCTCCTGGGCAGGGGAGTGCTTGCAACAGATCTTCCTCTTTCAATACTAATGAAGTTAATCAGCATCAACAGAATACAAGGGGGACTAGTTGCAACTATGGTGCCCTAATCAAAAAGAACTGTGTTTTTAGTGAGCCAAACAAGGTACAAGAGACTATGGCTGTGCAATTGCAATAATGGTTATCAATCTTTAAAAGACATGATTTATGTTTTTGGGAAAAAATTATTTAAATACAAAATGTCTCAAATGGAGATTGTTTATTTTAATGAATGTTTTCGGTTACAAATTGTACCGCAAGAGTTAAGAGTGTACAGATTCCCTTTTGGACTACATTATAACACTGAGATTATTGAAGATTTTGTTAAACTTTTTGACAAATGTGGTTTCGAACTTTTAAACAAAATTGCATATTTTCATGAACAGATGGAAAAGAGGTTGCAGACGGAAGTTGAAGAGTTGGATGTTGCGATTTTAGGTGATTTACTATTTTTTCAATATAAAGGGCTTTAGAATAAAATTATCGATAGGGTAGAGAAAAAGTGTAACAACATTTTTTGCAAAAAAAACAAAATGTTAGATAGGGATCTCAAACAATATAAGAAAAACAAAGTATATCCTACTAACAATTTGGTTTTTAGGTATCCCAATTCTCATCTTAATGGGTGTAATTCTCCAACTGATGGTAACAACAGGTCTTTTTATGGCACAGAAGGGGGCGTGAAAATAGGTATTTTGGACAAGAATGGAAGGTGGATCCTTCTGGGTCCCAGGATTTTCCAATGTCAAGATGCTCCAAAAGAATAGCAAACAAGAAACAAGAGAACAGGCTGTAATCAGCAAAATGGCACAACATCAGAAAGGCTTCCTCAAGTGGCAGGCAGGGAGGTATCAACATTAGGAAATGAAGGGTTCAATATTCTTCACACTTTACGTGGTTTTAATATTTACAATTATACTGACAAGATTATTACAGATGAATTCTTTACTTTATTTTCTAAAGGGTTTAAGTTTGTACCTTCCAGAGTTCCTGACATTGCAGAGGTCCTTATAGATATACAATTGTATCTTAGAAAATTAAACCTGAAGGTTTTATTTTGGAAAAGTGATGGGGGAAACCAATTTATAGACCAGAAAAAAGGTTTAAAAAAACAGTGTGTTCAACTCACCCCTCCACCCTTTGGTAGGTGTTTTTGAAAAAGCTGTCAGAGATGATCTTTATAAAATATGGGGAGAAAAAAAGAGAATTTTCTCAAATCTCACCCAACAAGAAAGAAGTCTTTTACAGGAACTAAGAGTGAACCCTAGTGTCCGCATTATGACCCCAGACAAAGGTGGGGGTATAATAGTGTATAATTCTGAGAATTACACCAGTGTTATGCAAAGGACTTTGTTTAACGGTGAAAACTATTCCCAAGTTTCCAAGAATCAAATTCATATCTCCTACCAGTGGATTAACAGTTTTTTACATGAATTTGTTTTAGATCAAAGAATTACTAAAGAAGTGTATGATTTTCTTTGCAATTCACATCTCAAGATACCTGTCTTATTCGGGATACCTAAAGTTCACAAGAGTATTGAGGCTCCACCATTTAGGCCCATGGTGGCAGCTGGAGGTTGTAAAACTCACAATTTGGCTGTCTATGTAGACAGGATGATTAAGCATGTTGTGGAGGGAGTGCCCCATTTAATGAAGGATTCCTGGGATTTCCTGGGGAAAATAAAAATGGAAATGTGGACCCCAGAAGTTATCTTCTTGACTGTAGATGTACAGGATCTTTTTTCATGTATTCCTAAACAGAAAGGTTTAGCGATATTTGAATATGTAGTTTTTACATGTTCCCATTTACAGCATGATCAGGTTACTGTATAATGTGAAATCATGGCTCTCATTTTGGAAAACAACTATCTTTATCTTGAGGGACAATATTTTCAGCAGGTCAAAGGAGTAGCAATGGGGGCCGCTTGTGCCCCTGTATATGCTAACCTTGTCCTTTTAGGCTGGGAGTTAGAACATGTTTTTAAAAGTGAATATTTTTCAGAGAGTGTTACTTACAATAGGTTTTTGAATGATATTTTTATCTTATGGAAGGGTTCAAAAGATACTATACCAGCATTTATCCAATACCTGAACAATACTACGACTTTCCTAAAATTTACCTTTGAGTGTCATGACAATGAAATTAATTATTTGGACACCAAGACTGTCAAAGGTAAAGAAGGGCTTGTTTCCCAAGTATATCGCAAAAACACCTTCTGTAACAGCTACTTACACTACAACAGTCACCACCCTGTATTTCAGAAGAAAGGGTCAAGCTATCAGGATAGCCAGGATAACCTCCTTAAAAGAGGACATAATAAGTGAATTTATACATCTTAAAGAAATGTTTCTATATAGGGGTTATCCCAGTGAATTCATTGATGCCATTCTCAAAGAAGTTTTGGATGAATGGGGCAAAAGATATATACCCCTTTTGGGTAAGGGATTAACCAAAACTTCTCAGATGGACATAGTAGGGGATGGTGGGAACCAACATTAATTTCCAACAAGCCTGTGTGATTCAATACAGTCCCCTGTACAACAGAGTCAAAAATATTCTTAATAAAAATTGGAGTATTTTTAAGACCAATAATGAAGTGTATCAGATTTTGGGTGAAAAGCCCACCTTTTCTACGAAAATAGGGCCAAATTTAAAATTGATTCTAGAAAGGAAACCTGGTAATTGTGGAGACAGTAGTAATTCAAACGGTACTAGACCGTGTGGGAGATGCTCCTATTGTTCATTTATTTTACAGGGGAGCTCTATTATGTTAGAAATTAAAAACAATAATACCTTGTTTTTTAGGAAAGGAAATTGTTTTTCAAGCAAATTAGTATACCTTGCTAAATGCAATTTCTGCATTTCATTTTATGTTGGAAAGACCGAGAGACTTCTTAAAACAAGAATTTATGAGCATCTATATGATGTTAAAAATAAAAGAGAAACTAATGCTTTGTTTAGACACAGTTTACAGTGTGAGGGTTTTTTTCTGGTTTTAAATTTGCCATCCTGGACATTGTGCAAATTGATTCAAAAGGGGGGGATTGGCAAAACGTTTTGTGTAAAATGGAGTAGTTATGGCAGCTGAGGTTGGCTGCAAACCTGCCCCCAGGGTTAAATGACTATCTAACCATCCTGCCAATATTAAAAGAAAAAGCAGGACAAGTATAAGCCCTTCTTTTGTTTTAACTTTTAACAATGTAACAATGAAATATTTTTTATGTTTTTTCCCATGACTTTTTTAATATATTAATATTCATGATCTATTTGATTATGTTTTTTTATTGGTTGGCTTTTAACCAATTATGGCTGTTTAAACTTATTTAAACTGGTTTCATTTACAGTTTTTTGTTCTGAGGAAGTCAACATTGTTTGATGAAAAGCACTAAACTTGTTGTATTAATAAATCTATTGGAGACTGACTGATTACCAAGGTGATTGTTTTTTGGTTTCACGGTTTTTTTGGCAATCACCTTTGCGCCACCCTATTGTTTCTTTTTTAATTTGTGCCAAAGACCTTAAGGAGTAGATTATCCTCTTTAGCTATCTACCTAGAGAATCAGCACTTAAAGGTGCTAGCAAAAAGCCCTATGGAGGGATCCCTGGGGCCTGAGGACAAGTCAGTTTTGAAACAGAAGGCCAAAAAGCAAAGGCCTGAGACTTCTGCTGTGCCACTGGATACCAATGTCTCTCTTTAGGTGGAGGAGAGCCATGTCCGGTTCACAGTTCAGATGCACTGGCTGAGTCTGATGTCCAGACCACCTTGGATCTGAGCATAAGTACGTCTACAGAGGCTGAGCAGGCATCCATGTTGGACATCCGAGGGGAACCATGGCTAATGATAACAGAAGGCCTTAAGGGGATTCCTCAGATCCTTGTTAGGGAAGAGGTGGAATACGATCTGATAGAATTTAGGCCTACATTGGGGCCTCCTACTCTGCATAGGATGGACTTGCATGAAAAACAGAAACAGAATACCGTTTGTCCCCAACAAAAGAATCTGTTAACAACTGGCAACAATTCAGTTGCCATTTTCAATGCCCATATGCCTCTTAGGCTTTCTCCAGGTTTTACAGCTTACTCTCTGAATACTGTCTCTCCACCTAAAAGGACTAGGGAAAAAAATATTTAGAGGAAGAGGCATCTTCAGTGGAGAAATCTCTGGTCTATTCTTCATACTTCCCTTCCCCCCTGGATTTTGCCTCCCCAGAAGAGGAATCCAGTGGTACAGATTCACCTTTGAAAGACCTTTCCTTTGGAGAAACTCTAACTAAAATGAGAGACCATTTTAAATGGGATAGCACCCAAGTAGTTGAAGTACAAAAAAGATACTATGAGCTACTACAGGTGGAATTGTCTAGTCCATCTGCTATTCCTACTGTCTTGGCTGCCTTTCTTGATGCTATAGGCACATGATTCCCAGCCATCTGCCCCCAAGAAGCCATACTGCCTCTATAAGGTCCCCTAGGACTGCAAAATTCTCTTCACATGCCCTTCTGCGAACCCTTCTGTTATTACTGTGGCTTCTGACAAGCCATCAAGATTATTGCCCTCCACTACTCTCCTCCCATCAGGTAAGGATAGCAGGATCCTGGATAGACTAGGCAAAATGTGTACACTTCTACCACTCTAGAGTTAAGGGCCATAAATTACCAAACACACATGACCAAATTCACTTTTCAGCGTATGCCCCAGCTTTCATAGGTAATTACAGACTTGCCTGGCTCAACAAATGCTGGCTATTTCCTTGCTTGATGCTTTTTCTCAAGTAGCATGCTATTCCCTAAAATGCAGCTATGATGCTGCAGAAGCTTCTGCTAGAGCATCTGCCTCTGGATCAGTATTAAGAAGACTTTCTTGGCTAAGACTCCAGCCCTTACATGAGGGCATAAAATCCAAACTTATGGATGCTCCTTTGGACAACTCTGCTTTTTGTCCCTGCAGCTGCTAATGTGTTGAAATCATTGCAGGAAAAGAGTAAGTAATTGCAAGAATTGAAACACATTTTTGTTTCACCAGTACCCAAGTTTCAAAGAAATTATCCTGCAAAACCTGTGTTTGTGAGTAGGCATTCATGTCACCCACAACCCAGAACAAAAATCAGTGACAGGAGACCACAACAGCCTACAGCCCCTCTAGCAACTCAGCCACTAAAGCAGCACTTTCCGGACAAACCATCCTCTGTATTACTGTCCCCACCCACCCACATCCCACTTTCCCAGCACCTTCCCCTGTTCCTTCCAGCCTGGGAAAGTATAACACAAGACTCCTGGGTCCCCTCCATTGTTCATAAAGGGTACTTTATGGTATGGGATCACCTGCCCTCCTTCAGGGGCATCGATCAACCTCCCAGGGAACAACTACTTTTTTTCCCAGAGGTTCTGTTAGAATTAATGAACCAAGGGACCATCCAGAGTGTTCCCAAATACAAATAGGAAGAGTATTTTGTTCTAGGTTGTTCCTGGTGCACAGAAAGGAAGGTCTCTGGAGACACATCCTTGACCTGTCCCATCTCAATACCTTTCTAAGGGTACACACTTTCTGCATGCTAACCCTACAGACTTTGTTCACACTTATTCTGCCTCAAGCCTTCATGATTACCCTGGATATCAAAGATGCATATCTGCACATCACCATCCATCCCAGATACAGGAAGTTTTTACATCTCTCTGTATCATTATGGCATTTTCAGTTCTGTGCTTAGCTGCACCAAGGGTCTTCACCAAATCCATAGCTCCTGTGATTGCCCACTATACACTTCAGAGCATACACACTTTTTCTTATTTGGATGACCTCCTCCTTCTAGCTACCTCCACAGAGGAGATGTCACAAAATATTGCCCTTACCATCAATCTTCTACAAAGTCTGGGGTTCACCATAAACTTAAAGAAATCAGTTCTCACCCCTTCACAGGATCAGATTTTCCTGGGGTACAGGATACAAACAGATCTGATGAAGGTCTCTTGACCCCAACAAAAGGTGTAGGACCCCCCCCCTTTACTCAGAAATCATCTGCTTGGTCACCACATTACAGCCAAAGAGTTCCTCAGGGTCTTGGGTCTCATGGCATCTACCATTCCCATGCTCCCCTTTGCCAAACTCCACATGAGAAAATGGCAATGGTATCTAAAGTCAGTTTGGATGCAACACCAGCACCTCATGGAATTCTCCATTCCTCTCATCCACTGTCTGAAGAGAGAACTTCAGTGGTGTAGACATCAAGTGTCACTCAACCTAGGACTCTCCTTACACTCTCTTGCTCCACATCAAGAGATCTTTACATTCACCTCAGACGTAGGCTGAGGAGCAACCTGTGGGCACCTGAAAGCACAAGGGGTTTGGTCTCCCTCTCAGCTGAAGGAACACATCAATGTAGGGGAGATAAGGGTGCTGCTATTGGCCTTGTAGACCTTCCATCCCCTCTTCCAACCAGGATCTCTAAAGGTGTTCACAGAGATATATCAGTCTTCTGTTATGTGAACAAATGGGGGTGAGGGAGTGGACCAAATCCTATCTATTATGCAGGCTAGCTCTTCAGCCTTGGGAGCTGGCAATAAAATCTCATGTAGCCCATCAGCCAGTATATATCCTATCTTCACAGAAGTGTGTGGCATATTACCTGAGCAGGTCCCAAAAATGATTGCACAAATGGATGCTTCAAAGGGATGCATGTCTGGACATTGTCCACCAGAGGGGTATTCCTCAAACAGACATCCTTTCCTCCCCCATGAATAGACAACTTACCCAGTTTTGTGCCAGAGACCCTCACCCTGTGATCTGGAAAGTGGACGCCCTTTCTTTCCTCTCAGAACGGGATGTTTTTATATGCATTTCCTCCCCTTCCCATTATTCCAAAAAGTCTGTCCAAAATTCTGCAGGACAAAGCAAAAATATTGCTGGTGACTCCCTCTGGTGAAGGCAGCACTGGTTTTGTCTCCTCCTGCATTTAGCCAAGGGCATTCACCAAAAGTTACCTTAAAGTGGACCTTCTCATACAAGACAAAGGGACTGTCATCCATCCCTACTTGTTGACTTTCCAATGATTTTCCAAAATAGGCTGTTAATTCCTTTCAGACACCTATTCTCTGAGGAAGTGCTTATAGTCCTGCAGGAGGCTAGGAAACCAAATACCAGAAAATCTTAGTTAGCCAAATGGAAGAGATTTTCAATCTGGTGACTGAAACAAAACCAGGCCCCACTGACAGTGGAAATTCCCCTGGTTGTATCTTATCTGTGTGAATTGCTCAATGCTGGTCTGGCTTACTCTTCAGTGAAAACCCATATGTCAACCATATCTGTCTGTCTGCCTCTATCTCCCCCTTTAGCTAGCAGACTTGAGGCTAAACCATTTCTTAAAGGTGTCTTACACATCAGTCCTCCCAGAAAACCTATTCCACCTCCAGGGGACCTTAACTTTGTTTTGGAAAAGCTGACACTCCCACCCTTTGGACCAGCTTCTTCAGATTCTCTACAGTATTGCTCCTGGAAACCTATATTACTCCTAACCTTAACTTCAGTCAGACAAGTCAGCTTCTTCAGATTCTCTACAGTACTGCTCCTGGAAACCTATATTACTCCTAACTTTAACTTCAGTCAGACAAGTGTCTGAGCTACAGGCCCTTATGGTTTCTCCACCCATTCTGGTCTTCCACAAGGACAGAGTTTGCCTGGGTACAAACTCCTCATGTATGCCTGAGGTAATCAATGACCTGTCTCTAAATCAGTTCATCCACTTACCTACTTTTTCCCTTACCCCAGAACCCTAGTGAGGGGGTGTTCCATACTTTAAATTCCCACAGACAACTTAGATTTTATTTATTCAAAACCAAACCTGTTAGAAAGTCATATCAGCTTTTTGTTTCTTACCACCCCAGGGCAGGAGGTGTCCAAGCAAACTATTTCCTCCTGGATTTCCAAGTCCATTACCTTTCCTACACTCATCAAGGTAAGACTCTGCCTTCCTCTGTTAGGGCTTACTCCACCAGGGATATTGCTTAATCTGGGGGCTTTTTCAAGGTATTGGATACTAATTCAATTCTTGAAGCAGCTACATGGACCCCAGTCCATACCTACACCAAACACTACAAATTAGATGGAATCTGTAAATCTAGAGCAGGGTTTCCCAGAGCCATACTGTATGGATTTCTGGAAAGCTCCTCTTCTGCACCTTCCTCCTTTACTTCATGAGCTTTGGTATTCTCCCTCATTTAATGAATACTGCAACAGATGAACAGAAGGACATAGAACAGCTGTTTAAAATCTTACTGTAATGACAGATGTCTTTCCCTTCATTGTTGCAGTATTCTTAACCCTCCCTCCTTCCCCATGACCTTGCTTCTTCTTGGATGATTTTTACTCTACTTTCTTAGGCTGGCACTCCTCCTAGGACAGTCAGTTCTGAGGACGGTGTATGTGTACATCCCTTTATGGCTGATGTTCGATCGTAGCCTACATGCATTGTGTCACACACACTACAGTAGTAAAAGTCTTTTGCATACTGGCTGACATCAGGTTGCCCATGGTGGGAAACTCCCTCATGTAATGAATACAGCAACAGTGAAGAGAAGGACATCTATCTTTATGGTAAGATTTTACACATCTATTCTTTCTTCCCCCTGCTTGCTCCCCATTTCAGCACTTTCCTGTCTACCCCATTTTAACACCTATAATCTGGTCAAAAAATAGAATCACACACAACGCACATAAGTAGCAGAAAAAATAATGGATCCTTTCACTTTTTGGCCTCTGTGTTTCCTCAAAATATGGCATCATGCACCTCCATATGATGCCATTTAACCCTGCTGCACAACATCAACACACACTAATGCATGCTGAATATACTATAAAGAATAACGTCATTGCATTATCACTGTTTATTTAAAAGTATTAGACACACCTGGATTTGAACCCTGTATCTTCTGGGCTCAAAAAGAAATGTGTTAATGCATTTACACCTGCTACCACAGAGTCGGCTAAGCAGCTGATCTGTTTCATGCACTCAGTAGTAACTCACAGAATTTTAGCAATGCAGCTTGCATTTGTGCACTGCTTAACTCTGCATAGACAGAGAAGATTAATGGAAATGTGTGTCTGGTATGCACACTTTGCCAACCATCAAACAAACTCAGGAAAAGCCAGGAAACCATGTAAGCCAACACTCATAGTAATCCTTTTTAAATGAGAGCAAAGAAGGTCCACAGTTTTGCATGGAATGCCACAATGATCACCAGGGCTTAACAAATAATAGTTGTCATAGCTCTCAATCTCATAGTGCAAGACATCCAGACAAAGCCCAACATAATGGGGGGAAATGACCCAGAAATGGGGAAAATTTTGACATATTTGCTCTTTAGAAATGGGCAAAATAGCAAGGGCTTTGTGTTAAGATACATTTTCTGAAGGATTTGAAGTCTGAAACTCAAATGTATATAATTATTAAGTCACATCTTTTTTGAGATCATCCCATTGATATGGCACAAAATCACAACTTTGATAAGGAACATAGCAAAGCAAAAACATGGACATTTATGTGAAAATCTGGACAGTTGGGAGGTATGATAGTTATGTGTATGGTCCAAACACAGTACAGGACAGTATATACAGTCCAGAGTATTGTGAAATCCCATTCCTGGCATTCTGTACTGAGGTTGTGTTAAATGATATGTATGGATACATGGACTACAATGTGAAATAAACACTCTGGGGAAGTGTGTGTGTATTGAATATTGGCACACAGATCATAGGATCAATGGATCACAGACGATTACTAGGCCAGTCATTTTAAGTCTAGTCATTTCATCCCAGTGTAATACCATGAAAATGCTAGTCAATACCCATGATTGCCCATGTCCAGGAGAGTTGTGGGCACTATCCCCAGTAAGAATTTATGGACCGCTATACACTTGTCCAGGTTTCTCTTCAACAGTGGCATAGAGGTGCTCTGTTTCACATGAATTGGTAGGTTTCAAATGAATTGTAGGAATGAACACAGGAAAGAGGAAAGATGAAACAACCTAATGTACAGCAGATGAGGGCATGCCAATGGAAGGCAGTTGTAACAGCAACACCAATCACATGTCAATGTGGTACAGAAGGGACTGCACACTGACAATGTGTATTATGTGTCTGTCACACAAGGTAACAACAATGGGGAAGTTGTCTGTTTGAGATGCACATCCTTACATGAACAACGCATAGAACATCTATCAGGGATGTTATATACAATAGGGGTAGGGTGTATATTGCGAAGCTCTGCAAACTGATTTGCATGAATATCAGTGTAATCTCAGCAGAGGTCTCCAGCAAGTGGGGCACAGGAAAAGGATCATAGACAATATTAAAAAAAGCAAGCACAATCATGGACAATATCAGAATAATATAACCAGTAATTCCCATGTCTCTAACATGTTGGGAGGGTGGCCTAATGGTTAAGGTGTTTGCCTTACAAGCACAAGGTGCAGGGTTTGAGTCTCACAAGGGATAATTGGCTAAGCATAAAATGGTTCGCAAGGGCAGTTAGCTTAGTATTAACCTATGAACCTATGAACCTATAACATATGTGATTTAGAGTGATCAGAGAAGATTCTGCACAAACACTCCTGTGCAACTATTATGCCATGTCTGCACTCTATGAGGGTAATCACGCACACTGTCCTGGCACCATAACATCTGCTGGAGGTGTTAGGAGGGACACTGCTGTATCTGTATGTGACACTGTAATCAGTACAGGCTAACGGACTGGTGTGCATGATGTATATATATATATATATATATATATATATATATATATATATATATATATATATATATATATTTATTGCATAATCCACACTGTTATGAATGTTACCCATGCCTGCCATTAATATTGTCAAACAGCTATGTATGTACTGTGTTCCTCACTGGACTAGGTAGCACACATGTATCTGGTGTAACAACTTGATGTGGGTTCCACACCATCAGACAGTAATGTTTATGTCACTAAAGGAATAATTAGGTATAGTCAATACGATGTGTGACAGCTCAGTGTGACAAATGTGGTACACTTCAGTTACACATCACTGGAAGATGGGTAGGGAGGTACATGAACAAGGGTGCATTGTACTCAGTTATTGGTGTGATGAATGCTGTGAACTGTGGAGGTATTATGGCCTCTGATGTGGATATCCTTCACATACTCAGTAGTTGTGTTACATACAAGGGAGTAGTCACCACTGTGGCCACATGCTGGTGGATGTTCCACTTACCATCTAACCCAGGACACAGGTCACATATCTATCAGTCTGATTATAGGGCATGATGTCTACATTATACTTGAATTGTGTGTTTGTCTTCTTTGTTTAACAACTCCCCAATATTTTCATGTCACTACAGGTGCTGTCATGGCTTTGTCAGCAGTCTTTGGGGTGCATTGATTCTGTATGTTTTATACTAATATCACAGTTGGAGTCAATGATTGCCCACAATATGTAGTCCTTCTGACAGCTGTTTGGATAGAGGATGTGTATGTCATCTGTGATGTATGTCACTTAAATAAGGGAAAGGAAAGGTCCTAGCAAACATCCCTGATGTATGGACCTGATCACTGGACCTGAGATATAGGTCACTACACATATTTCAACATATCTAGATGCCATGTATGTAATACAGTGGTCTACCCACTTGGTGATATAGGTGTATATGGCCACATCTGACAGTGCTGATTGAATACCTCAGTGTGGATTTGTGTCAAATGCCTTGGGCTTGTCAAGTTCAAAAGAATGATAGTGTTGTCATCATGCATGCCCTTGACCTGTTTGTGGACATCTAACAGCAGTAACTGACATGATGTAGCATTAACAACTCATACAGGTTTGATGCACACAGCCAGAATATCACTACTATCCATTTAGAAAAGGTCTGTGATGACATGTTGGTCTACTTCACAGGTGAGGTGAATCAGGATGTGTCTATACATGAATGCATTGGGTGCTAAACCACCCAACTCAGACAGATGCATGTTGACATACATCCTTTTACAGGAACATAGTCTGTGTGGAGGGTGTGTTGAAGTGTGTACTCAACCATGTCAGGAAGGTGTACATGAAGAGTCACATGATATACATGATGTCATGTTCACATGTGATGTTGTCACAGCCCATTAATTCTGTGTGACAGGCCTGGAAGAAGGTAAGACAGTGCATACTGGCTATCCTCAACTGGCCTAGGTTTTGAACATAATCCCCCATGCAAGTATCATAGAGAAAGTTTGCCAGCTGGGGATTAAACCTTTAACGAATTTGCTCACTGACAGAACACATACTGTGAAAGTTGGTGAATCAGCCTGTACTAGTAGAGCTGTCAACATTGGTGTACCCCAGGGATCTGTGCTTAGCCCTTTACTGTTTGAAAAGTATTTCTTGACAGTTCAGGCTAAAGTATGTTTGCTGATTTTTGCACACTGGTTGCAATCATTGAGTCCAGCTATGATAATAACATAATACAGGAGGGGCTAACACAAATAAATGATTGGTGACAAAGTCACATGGTGTCCAAATGAATGCAAAAATGTGTCTTTATTCTGTCCTTTTGCAAAGTGGAATTTGCTGATAACTACAGCATTGACAATAGTCCTATTACACTGAAACCCAGTGATGCAAGCACTGGGAAAACGAGTACATAGCAATCTGAATTTTGACCAAGTGTCCACACTGGTATTGAAAGCCTATGTTGTACATATCATAAGTCATGCCATCATATTCCAATCTCAGGATTATATTACAGCACTGTACTTGAACCTCCTCAAAACACTAATATAGAGTATAGTGCTGTCTTTGGCATGTACCTCACCAGACACATGCAGCAGCTAGAGAGGCCACAGAGGTTACTCACTAAAAAAACACAGTTCCTAGAAATCATGCCATGATGTATGTGGATAGACTGAAATCCATGCCATTGTAATCTGTATGGTATAGGATGAGGTGACTTCTGCCTGGTTTCCAGGATCCTGCCCTAGTGGGAGTATGCACATCCACAAATGAGATATAGCTGATATCAGCAGTGTCTAGTGAGGAGAATATGGCAATAACAATGACCCACATGCTGGTGTAAAAGGCTCTCTGGAATGTCAAGCAAGTACGCGCGTGCACACACACACACACACACACACACACACACACACACACACACACACACACATAGTGCATGACAGCAGGGCATGTTGGAGTGAAGATGTTGGAATGCCTGCATTAAATGGATGTATAATCATGTGCAAGCATCAGTATACTGTCAGTCCTAGGCATTGGAGTGGTAACTGTAGGAAACACACTTCTGTTCTTCTGGCTAGACACACACACCCACACACACACACACACACATACACACACACACACACACACACACACACACATACACACACACACACGCACACACACCACACAGTTGACTGCAGTGAGAACAGAACCCCTACCTAAGTACACAGACTGCAGAGCTCAGTACTATACGCAAGCACTACAGCACAAGTCTGACTTTTATAAGACTGCAGGTCAACGTATAGTGTATGACATAATTAGGGCATGTTGGAGAGAGGATGTTATGAGACCTGTGTGAAATGGAAGTGTAGGTATGTGCAAGCATCAAAATACTGTCAATCAATGGCATTGGAATGGTTGCTGTAGGAAACACACTTATACTCTTCTGGCTAGACACACACATACACACACACACACACACACACACACACACACACACACACACACACACACACACACACACATGGTTGAATGCAGTCAGAACAGAACTCCTACCTATAAGTCAAGGTAGGCCGTATTTCCTGTTTTCCATCATCCAGGGCTTTGGGGACATTATAAAAGAAGTATACTAAGTTTAATAAACAAGATCTACCCCTGAAAAAAACAATATGGGTCAGGTCAAGAGTGTTGAAGGTCACCTATATCCCTGTGGATAAGGCCCATGATGAATATTTCCATAGCCTTGCAGATAAGGCAGTTTAGGCTTATGGGTCAGTAGTTCCCAGGGTCAGTTGTTGGATGTGTAAGCATGTTCAGTTGTGAAGATAGTTCTAGTTCTTCATGTTACCAGATTGACATGCATTGCATATCACACAATCCCCCAGATTCATGAAGCTCAGCGCAAGGCCGGTGTAAGGCCTGCGTTGGCCGTGCGGCATATATATGGTGTAGTAGCACCATATGCATATTAATGAAGGTGCACTGCCACCACATCCACGTGCATAGGACACATGTGCGAGTGCATGGGGCGTTACTAAGCTGCGCCCGGAGGTGTGTCAATGTCGGCTGTCGATGAGCAACCTAAACTGCTGAAAATTATAGTCTGCCAGCAATAGTAATCGCACCTATCAGTGTCCGTGGATAATGAAATGTATGCAAAGCATGCAAGACAGTTTCTGGCCACACAAAATGGAGAACCAAACAGAAATGCACGCAACACAATATGAGTCTCCGTCCATGGAACAAATGATATTTAAAATCGTGTGTCCATAATGTACTGCACTGTCAGTAGTTATACCCAGTGGAAGTGAAGCACATCATGTCAGCGTGCCGCCAATACACACGTCTAGCCCCATGGGCAGGGTCACCAGCAGTCCCACAGTGGTAGTGATAGTACACAGCTGGGCAGTTGTGGCCATATAACAACCATAAAGAAACCTGACAGTCCAAATTGTATACCAAACTCACACAAACATATGAATATTAAAATGTGCTATACACATGAACAGGAACGTAACCGGCACATACACATAGGATGCTATATGCGGAACCAGGACATCCAAATGCAGAACCCATGCATGCAAATGCAATACGCAACAACCCCTGTATAGCACATAACCTGCACCCATGTCCGAATGTCCACCAAATCCAGCTACCAGCCTTGTGCAGCCGTACACCTACACATAGCGAGTATTCCCCATATGTAGTAGTAGGAAGTATGGTCCTAGGCAGTGTCAGGATTGCAAATATGTATCCCACGTGTGTAAACATCCCATCACAGTTACGTAAATCCAAATGCCCGTGCGTCCATGTTCTGGCAAAATGTGTGTACATCCCGTGTGGGATAAGTAACCTGTTGAAACATCACAGTTGTTTACACGCCACAGTGTTTAGTACTGTATACATCTGGACAAAACATGTATGTGTAGTCACGGTACTGTTCAGTTTCTAGACAGACATGAAAAACATACTACGCAGGATGGAACACCTGTCCACCATGCAGGTCTCCCCACTAGGGTTGCCACCTGTTCAGATGCCCAAGGTGGGACATCTGTTGTAGAAATGTGAGAATTTGCAGGATAAAACATACCCCCGGCCAGTGCAAAGGACAGAATTACACTTGTTTGCCAAGATAAAAGCTTATGTCATAGCATTTGAATTGCTTATGCTATCCCAAATAATAGTTATGTGTTTCAGATACAAAATACCTGTATCAAGCAACTATTAAAGAAAATAAGAAATATACCTTTGTCTTAAAATCACAGGACACTTGCCATGTCTTAGGTTTCGTCGCAGGACACAACTGTCCAAAGTGGGACTTCCCCTCGCAAAGAGGAAGAGGTGGTGACCCTACTCCCCACTGAATTATCGACAGTATATATTCAAATCAATCACATACCGACACCACCTCTCAACCTATTACAGCAACAAAATCTGGACAAAGCCTAAAATGATGGGTGGACAAATAGGGACAGATGTAAATACTGCTCTCACAAACTTCGAAAGTTCACAGAATAATAGTATGTACATTAGCATGAAATGTTGTAAAGGATGTGGGGTAGTCACCGAGTATTACAGAGGTCCGTACATTTTTACTGTAACAAACCTTCACATATGTTTACTGTACTACTGCATACCTGTAGTTAATTCATAGTTAATTCATGTCCAAAGTAATAATCCTCATATGAATGAATACAGGAAATAGTCAAATGTGAATGGGAATACCACTCACCGTGGATTATGTATTGTAACCACCCCCACCCATATTATGTATTGCCAACATTATAAGCTGCTGACAGGTGCCCAAACACCTGTGTCTGTAAACACAGGTAAAATAATGTGAATGGGAACACCACTCACCGTGGATTATGTATTGTAACTACCCCCACCCATATTATGTATTGCCAACATTAGAAGCTGCTGACAGGTGCCCAAACACCTGTGTCTGTAAACACAGATAAAATGTTTAAAATGGACAAACTCTGCCCATGTGCTTTGTCTGACATTTGAACATGGTCAGGGCAGTTCCGTTCACCAGGCGGACAAGCCTAAACCCAGATCACCACATGAACACCCTGACAATTAAAGACTTGTATGTGTCAGGACTATAAGCCTTGGGGTTCTGAATATCCCTGCAGTGATTAAATATGCAGCTTGGGTCCAGAGCAGTAGGGAATAGGGAATGTGTAATATGTAGTACCGCATTTTTCCCAGCAGGAGAATGGATGCCTGTGTCATAAGTGAAGCGGTGAGGCATATGTTAATGTAGCTATGTACTATGGGTATGCATATAAATGAGTCAGAACACCAAAAGTATAGTGGTTACAGCATCTGGCCAACGTGAATGCAGTCCCGGTTCTACTACGACTACAGCACATATAATGTTAAAGTGTAATGAATGCGTCTGTGCTGTACAGACATTTAAATATGTAAAGGTGAATGTGTGTTTCGCATATCTCCGTTAACCGGATTACAGATATTTTACTGGTTCTGTCACAAGTAATAAAGCCCACGTAAGCACAAAGACTTAGTAAACATATGTAACCCACAATAAGGATATGCATGTGCGCCTGCGCATAACCCACAATAAGGAAATGCAAGTGCGCCTGTGCGTGTGTAATCTGCTCACAGCATAGCAAATGAATGCTGGTTTCTACACGTAATGTCTATATATGGATATATACATTTGTGTATAGATATATATCCACAGACTTAAACTAAATAAATATATGAAATAAAGAATGTACAGACATATATATATATATATATATATATATATATATATATATATATATATATATATATACACACACACACAAACACATACAACATTAATTGATATATACCTAACAAACATATAAACAAATGTCCTCGTAGATATAACACATGTACATAAATAGGTTACACCATAGGTAGTATGGATAGACATACAGACATGCAATTAAGGTAAATACACTGCTGCTCTCAAAACTATTGCCCGGAAAGTATCAGTGTGCCAGATCTGTAAGTCCTACTCTTTAAACATGGATATAGGTGTCCTTTGCAGGACCCCAAAAATTTTGAATCTATACATGCACTGTCGTGTAATGATTGCTGCAAAGAAGTGTCATCCGCAACTACAATATGGCTGTACATGCAACAGTAGCTTGTGCAAGTGTAATAACACATGGGTTGACAGAATGTATGACATATGTCCCGACATGCGGAGAGTGGATAACGCTTAGAAGTGTCGTCATACTTTATTATCGCTCACATTAAATATATGTTATGACTACTGTGGTGGGGTGTCATGTCTGGGAATCATGGGTATGCAATAATGGGCCTAGGTGCCTAGGTGTTGGTTGGCACAGATTTATGAGGTCCGCCCCATGGGAGTGATTAATATTCCTATGTGGGTATAGCAGACGCCTCTAACTTCCAAAAATGAAGAACCCATCTACTGGATATTGTGTAAACTATTGGGGGAAGACGTAGGGAGTTATATTAGTGTCATGTAAGCGATTATCATGGACGTACATGCGTACAAATAAGATGGTAACCATACCTCTCAATCAGAATAAAACATCTGGACAAAGGCATTTTAAAATAAGTACAAATAGGGAATATCTCAAATATTCCTCTTACAAAGTCAGAACATTGATAGAATAATGGATCAGTCATTAGTATGAATGTTTTGAGGGTTATTAATTGTAAACTACAAATGTCTGTCATTATTGTCTAACCCCACAGTCCCTAATGACTTCCCACTAAATTACCAGAAAGGCACAATATTATTAAAAAAGGAACAAAATCAGACGTCTAAGTTCGGGACATTTACCCAAAATGTGTACAGTTGAGAGGTATGAAGGTAACCCTGACCTAAATAAATGTACAGAACTAGTAAGATTAGGTGGACAGGTGTGAAGAAAGACGTGATGACAAATGACAAAACATGTATAAGTCAAAAGCATGTACCTTGATAAATTTGGATGAATACTAATGCCCTGTGATAGTCAATGTGGAAGGTTAATAGAAACAACATAAATGTGTCCCTCAGGGTGCTATGCAGTGTCCCCAAGACAGTGTTCAGTCTCCCACACACGCATGTGAGTTCTGCCACTGACGGAAAGCGCAAATACCGGCGAACACATAAGGTAGATGATAACAGAATATGTTTTGATTAGCACCTGTTGGCTTTTGTGAGGAACACAACACTCTGGGCGGGTGTGTCCTACAAAAGGAATGTAATGGCATCTGGCCTGTGATTTCTTCATATATTGTGTGTAGTGGTGTAATAAAATGACATATCTTGTATCAGAAACAGATACATGTTATAGGAAACAGTATCATCGACTATACCACTACAAGACAAATCTGAAGGTATGAAAAGTGCTGAAGTAGTCAGTTTAGTATTGACCGCAGGTATGTGTGGACTTGTCAAATGTCACAGCTGTACATATAGTTCCTATAGGGCTGTCACCTCTACAAATGATGGAAGTGGGAGGTGCTCTGTAGAAATGAAAGACGTAGCAGGTCAAAACATACCTACAGCCATGCTTACTCCACAAATAGACATATTAGCACACATCAAAGCTTAGGCCAGGATTCATGAAGCTTTGGTCGGTGTGTATGAGTAGAGTAAGAGTAGAGCAAGGCAAGATGTCTGCCGAGCTATTCAGCGATATCCTGTAGGGGCGTGTAACACAGCCCCTTAAACGAACATTGCACGGACAATGTTAGGATATGCAAATTACCCCATTTGTAGGTGAAAGCTATGCAAATGATGTAAAATATACGATACATGAAACAGTAAGCTGTCCGTGCAAGAGTAGAGTTATGTGCAGAAATGTACACGGATGTTAACCGAGTAACATTCCGCAAGTAGCTAAACGGAGCAATGTCATCTGCAAATAAAGGATGGATTTAGTTGAAGAAGCATGCCAATGGCCAAATATAATGCCAGTGGCATGTTTTTCCATTGGAAATTAATAAAACTCTAGTTGTCCTCCCCCGATCTCCAGTGTTTAAGCGTAGCGCAGCGGCGCGAGTACGTGCTGTGCATACAAAACAAGACAAATATGTAAAATATACATACAAATTGTAATGTCAGTTAAAAGTTAGTTCATCATGCAGGTGAATGGCAAGCTGAAGACAACATGGCTACTGAGTAGTGGTTGCTATGCGTGGAAGTGCACTCTCAGAGATGTAACCAAGCATTAGTAGGCAATCCTATGCAATTGAGGCTGAGGATAGTGAAGCACAATTTGTCATGCCATATGGGCCAAGCCTCTACAGTGTAAGAGTAGGTTAAGGGGACTATCAGCGTAGAAGATAGGTGACATCATGAGTGTGTATGTATAAAACACTGTAATCTTATTGGAGCAGTGTGTCACATGTCTGCTGTCAGTGACTCATCAGTGGAAGAGGCGTGTTATGATTTATCCTAGGTAAAGTCAGTAAATTGATGGTGTACGCCATGGATATCACTGAAGTTCCTTGCAAATCTGGTGAAGTGTGTTTGCGCCCGTGCAAGCCTGTAAGCCCGAGTAAGCATGTGTGCATGTGTGTCAGCCCGTGTGCGCGAGTTGAAGAACGAGTAAGCTACTGTAAGATTGTTGAAGCCCGTGTAATGTTGTGTAAGCCAGTGTAAGTGTTTGTATGCATGTATAAGCCTGTGTGCACACGTGGAAGCAGATATGCACTTCACTGTGCTCCTATGCGCGGCGCCGCTCACTGTGGACACAAACAATGAAAAGGAAGGTAAACAAATAGCAGTAAGTTAACCAAGGAGAACTACCACAGCTAGCAGGTGAAAACATTCAGACTGAGTATATTACACAGCCAGTACAGTAGGCCAGCACAGCACAGCACGTACAACTCTACAAACAGCAGTCCACCATGTTTTTCTCAGACACACTGCAACACTGTAGTATACTAAGAGAAGTGAAAACTATAAAAGCTTAACTGAGACAACAGCTGCCATTGCTATTATATGTCAACATATGCAACATGTGGAGGGTTGTGCCAATGTGAATGCTGCTCAGCATCACACAGTGAGTAGACAGAGAGGAGTGTGCAGGCACAGGGTAACCTACCAGGGGCTACATGAGCTGGAGATAGTAGAGCGCTATAGAGTGGACAGAGACCTCCTGCAGTAGATTGTGGATCTGTGCAGGCCATGTCTCACACACAGAACCAACAGAGGGAAACCTATCCCAGTGGAAACCAAGGTATGTGTTGCCCTAAGGATACCAGCAACAGGTACCTTCCAGAGATCAACTGGTGATATGATGTGGATTTTACAAACATCAGCATCCAGGGTACTGCACCAGTTCATGAATGCCATGTCAGCACATGTCAGTCATGATGCATATATCCCCAATTCCCGTAAGGTATTGGGCAGCAATATGTGTCTTTTCCACATAATAGTGGAATAAGTACTGTGTGCAATACACTGCACGCACATATGCATCAAAGCACCAGCCAGTGAGTGTGGTAGGGCCTACATCATCCACAAGGGCTTCCCCTCCATGAAGTGGCGGTTTGTGTGTGATGGCCAGCCCATAATAATGAATGTGTGTGCTGGATGCCCTGGAAGCTGCAATGCTTCCGATATGTGGCATCTGACGCAGCTGTACAAAACATTTGGCAATGGAGACAACCCTCATGGTCACCTAGTGGGGGATGCTGGATGTGCAGTTCAACTGTGGCTGATGACACACATCAGAAATGCACACACACATGAACAGGAATGCCATAATGAGGCACACACACATACAGAAACTTTACTCTAGCATGTGTTTGTGTTGCTCAAGTCACAGT